>NW_024582706.1:490424-491858 GCF_018398535.1 Haplochromis burtoni | reverse complement strand
TCGAGCAACGGTGGAGACGGAATTTCAAGCAGTACAACATTTTGCGGCAACAACAAAATGTGAGACATTTATTGTTTTTATGTTTATTTATTGTTTTTATGTTCAGTCTCAACTGTTACGAAGTTGATGTGCAGTTAATAAGTGCAATAAATATTTATACTGGAAAAGAAAATCGTGAGAGAATCGTGATCTCAATTCTAAGCCAAAATAATCGTGATTCTCATTTTATGCAAAATCGTGCAGCCCTAAATAATACCATTCAAACAAGCATGATGGAATAGTGGAAAGTCCACGCAACAGGTTTTCCTACAAAGAGTCTTCTTGCTTAGCATTAAATCTGTATCCCTGTCATCAGTTCACCAGAAACTGAAATTGTTCAGTAAAGAAAGAAAAAAAAAATTGTGATTGTTTTTTTTTTTTAATCCATATTGCCCAGATCTACCTTCCAGTACAGCTGATACTAAGCTCTTCCTGATTTTCCTGAACATAAAAAACAGTTTTCATTTCTCCTGCTTTGGAGGCTGTGACCTTGTTGCTTTTTCAGCATTTGTCCCCTTTCAGATCACTTTTAGAACCTGTTAAACAGTGCATACCTAAACACTACATTTAAAAAAACAAAACAGTTTATTGTGAAATGTGATGTGGGAAATAAAATCACCACTATCAGTGGTCACTAATGCACAAGGACTTTTTTGTTCTTGTGCCAAGAATTTGTTTCTTAAGCTGGAAGTTGGATTATATAAAGTGATATATGGTGAGTTTGTGGTGGTTAACACTCACTGGACTGCAGCAAACACGTTGTCCCCCATCTGTGTTATAGTACAGCCCTTCTTGGCTTCATTTTCCCCAACAAACGAAGGGAAGGAGTCTGGAGTATCTCTGGCGGAACAATGAAATTCAGTAAAACAAAGCAACAACAAAATCAGAACCACTTGTGCTCATGTACATATTGTTATCACTATTTTCATATTATTACACACGATGCTCTCTGTCTTCTCGGTAGAGCAAATGTTGGAAGCAGCCTTTGGTGGAAGCTACAAGATTCTAATAAAAGCCGATAGTCACACACTTCAGATGTTATGTTCTATACCTGTAGTAACCAATGTGATGCTGGCTGTTCTCACACCCTGCGAGTATGGTCTGAAACTCTGGTGGGTCATAAAAATATCGCCAGTGAAGGTGGAAGTTCGGCTGGGAATTCTTGGAGTTTTTGTGAGCTCCTGCCAAAATATCAAATGGTCCAACTAGCTGCAATCCCAGCGAGTCTTTCAGAGCACCTACAGAGAGTGACAATATATTGATACAGAAACGAGCTGACACAGAAGCATTACTTACGTGCAAATTATTGATGAAATATTTTACTAAATAGACACACTGTTTTGTAGCACATATCTTATACACCACATAAGTATCTGAGATGGAGATTTTTCACTT
>NW_024582706.1:475312-488582 GCF_018398535.1 Haplochromis burtoni | reverse complement strand
TAATAATAATAATAAATTGGCTTACTATACACTCATCTGCCCCTTTTGCCTCTACAGTTCAGCTAAATAACTACTTACTATTAACAAGGTTATGCAAATCATATAGAAGGTACGTGACAATACTTTGAACATTTTAGGCTGGATAATTATTTAAAATGCATGCTGTATATGTGTGGTGAAAAATATCTTTATTGCTCAGTTTCAGATGGTGGAAATAACATTAGTTGTTATCAGTTCTGCCAAATTTCAAGATAACCTTGTAAGTCAGAGCCAATAAAGGGGAACAATTAATAGAATTAGCACAGGGTCAAAGTGCTCCAAAGAGCCATTATGGAAAGAAAGTCAAATCAGATAAAAAAAAAAATATGTAGATGTCAGTAATCTAATAAAATAAATAGTTGAATACAAGTTCACAAAATTGATTATGTTATAGATCACTGTACTAATTTGATGGTATGTGGAAAGGAAGCAGTACTTTTAAAATACTTATGCATTTGAAAATCTGGATACAGGTCTTACGAAACTCAGTGTAGCACAGATAAAAAATACAAATACAGATATGGTGTGCAAATAATCAAAGTCATTTTTCAGACTTTCAAAGCTTCACTGCTAAATAAACAGATTAATGTAGGCTCAATGTGAAGGCAGAGCAGTCCATCCCCTAACCTAACACTCCATACAGAGAGAACATAAATGTGAATGTAGCTTTTAATGTAAAGTACTTTGAGAAGCTATTTAGTACATCTTTACATACAGTAAATGCATTTAATTTGCTATTATATATGTGGCACAATAAGTTGTTTGCAATACAAGTGCAGGAATAATCATAACCGTGAGGGCCACTGCATAACATATTAACCAGTTTGCTCATCAAAGTTCTGATGTGTGAGCAATAGGTCAATCTTCACTTAGAAGAATGAAGATAGAACATATGGGCAAGCCTCCTTTTAGCCTCTGAAGCCACGTGTCTTCATCTTCTCTCCAGTCCGCTGTTCATTGGTCTGTCTGTGTCTCTCCCTTAAAGTCTTCATGCAGTGATGGGTCTGTACTAATGTTTTCATTGTTTTCTTTTTCTTGTTCATCAGCAAGTTGCAGCCAGTTTTCTCTGTTCTTCTTACACCCATTTAGCAAAGGAGAGCAGGAGTCAAACAGTCTCGATACAGTCTGAGGGACAGAGGCAAAGACAGAGACGGGATTGTTGATAGAACAGTGGAAATTACAACTGATCTTAAGGGAACAAGATGGCAACAAGGGGAATTCTGTGATGAAATATATAAGGACACATACATGCAAGTAGAATATACAGTTATCTACACATTGCTTACACAATACCAATAGTAATAACACACCTTGTAGAGTGGATAGCAGACCTCATCAATGTATTCAACTTGCATATACGGCAGTCGAGTGCTGTTTTCTCTGTTCATTATGTCCTAGTGAAAAGTAAGCATAAAGTGGCTGTTAAAAAGCACTTAAAGCACTTACAGAAGATCAGATAGAATTGTAAAAGTATGCAGTACTTGAATATGAACATTTATATATGAAGATTAATTCAACCCCAAACACTGCAAGCTACATTAAATTTACTTCACTCTGAATGGGGAAAAATGCATCAGAAATACACAACAGGCTTTATAAAGCTTTATGTATTCAAAGATATTGTTATTTTTGTTATAGTGTAGACAGAGTAACAGTAACATTTTATGAAAACCCTTTTTTGAATCTGTGTAAACAAAATAAGAATTTTTTTAAACCACAGTGACAAAAATGTGAAGATATTCTGAGACATACCAGTGTTTGTGGTTATGTATTTTTTCAAAGAACAGTCTTTGGCACCGTGATACTGTTATACGACGGGGTAGATGCAATTGTAGCGCAACAAGAAATAAGACAACAGCATGCCTTTTAAACTTAAAAACATTTATCATCAGACTAAAACAAGATATTCACAAATGATTGGATTCTTGTTTGATTCCAATCATGAAAAAATAATATTGATTTAAATTCCTTTTTATGTGCGCACACTTTTTTATCCGGATGTGAGTTCCACTCAACATTTTCAGAATCCTTGGCACACTACAAATCCTGCAAGCTCCACTTACAATGGGTTTGATTTTGAACTCTTCCCTCTCTTTGTCCCCCTGTGCAAAGAACTCCATGGCAACCAAACTGGCAATCTGTTAGGCGGAAGAGTGAGGTTAAGGTTGCAGTGAGAAAGGATTGAGAGATGAAGCATGAAGTGTTTTATTTTTCATTCAGAGCTACTTTGTGAGACCTACTCTTTTTTGTTCAGGCCAAGGCTTTGTGATAGCAGAGAGGTCACTGGCTGTCATCAGCATTGACCTGTGGGGTAAAGTAATAGCTTACAACACAGTGCATTCTCTTGGTTTACCAAGCACAACAATATAATATGCTTCTGATTCTAATTTATGTGATTCTCACCTGAGCAAGTCTCTTTGTTTCTCACTTTTCCAGCTCACTCCACTTTTGTTAGCAAGAGAAAAGAACTCCTTTCTTCTTCTGAAAAAAAAAATAAATTAAAAACAGCCAGAAGAAACATGGGTTAAAATAAGACTGACTTAATGTGTAATCTACGTCTTCTATGACATTTTTAATGTTTCAGACGTACTCCATGTAGACGGTCAGGTCTGTGGCAAGGATTGCCCTTTTGATTAAGTGTAATAGAGCTTTGTGCTCTTCAGCAGACAGACCGCTAAGAATCTGACTGCCCTGGAAGATGAGAGAGAGAAAGAAAGTAAATTAAATTGAAGACTACAAGTTCACACACAGAGATCAAAATAATCTAATTATTTCACAAGTGGAATGATTGCAGAATAATAGATATAGTATATAAGCTTCATTTGAACGTCCTGTTGTGTGCATGCAAACATAACTTATTTCTTGCATCTTACAGTGTTGTTTAGGATGAAGACACACAGGTTGTAGTGGTGGTTCTCAAGAGAGGAGTGTCCATATAACTGAGCTAAAGGCTGATGAGTCCTGAGAGAAAAAAGAAAGAAAGAATCAGGACTGAATATAAGTAGGCAGTGACTAATAAGTGTTATAGATAGTACAAATCAAAATAAATACAAATAATTATGGTCTAGATAATTTAGAGAAAAAATAAGTAATGGAGTAAATGTGAGAGATGAAGAAGTAACATTTACCTTTCTATGAAGGAATTATTAACTCCTCTGTGATCAACATCATGATTCAGAGTGGCTATCATCAACGCTAAGATCTCCAGACGAGAAAAAATGGTCTAACATATGAACAGAAAGAAACAGGTTGTAATAATGAAGAAAATTATTTTCCTGCATTTTATAATTGAACGCTTTATAGGAAAAAAAATAATAAGTGAGAAAATAATCATCTGCACATGTATATATTGCACATGTGCTACACAAAATAAAATAAAGTTTGTATCAATAGGTGGCTCATGTACTGTCAAAAGTCGATAATAAAAGTTTCTAACAGATAAGATGATAAAGGACCAACCCCAATTGGAGCTGAAGTCTATGGATCCCTACACACGAGTATATGTAAGGGTAAAAAACAGGAAGCAGGAATTTATGGATAGTTGATGATGCAAAATCACTAAATCATTTTTAATTTTTTTTTTGTATTTTAATTGTATTTAAATAATCTTTAATCTAAAAGAATTAAGTGATAAGACAGTAAAATGTTAGATAGTAATGTCATTTTCTATCTGAACAAATACTGAAAAAAAAAAGTGTAACTGTAATTCTACTATTCAATGTTTGATGTAAAAGAAATGAAGTACGACAAATGATACTTCCATTTTAGTGTTACTAATACCAGTCAGTGTCTTCATTGAATATCCCACATAATTAAGCTCCAGACTATAACAGATACAAATATGCATAACAGATACAGCTTGGTCCTGGTACAGAGACCCCCAGGGTGGCCATATACCTGGATCCCCAAAAAGCTCCAGGTATATTAAAACACTGGTGAGTGAATGGCAGAAGTCACTTGAGTTGAGGCGTAGGCATGTGTCTGATTGTTACAGACAGCAGTTAAGAGGTTTTGGCAAGATCTAAAATTAATCCTCTTCCAAACAGTTAAGAGCACTGAGTATGGAAGGACAACCCTGGCAGTCCTCAACTGACTCCTCCCAAAACTTCTGAGCTACAGGACAGATGAAACTCCGGCGGCATTATGCAAATGTCACAGTGTGACTGTCACATGGACACATAGAATGGATTGTAAACAAAATTATAATAATAGCAACTACAGACCCACTCTGCTTTTACCACAAACTAACCTGGAGTTGGTCTGTTGCCATGAGCATTGCAAACATGCTTTGAGCAGTGCTCACTGCATGGTGCCAGTTGTGGTACGGTACGTTGTTCCTGTAGCCACGTTTCACAGTCAAAACCCACTGGCAAAGACTCTGGAAGGATGAGATATGTAAAATTGATAAATAATAGAAATTGAGAATATTTAAGGTATTAGGTGATTCTATTATGCTTTTCTAGTTTGTCAGTAGTGAAATTCCTGTAACTCAAAGAGACATATTGAACTACATATTGTCAAATGTAAGAGCTAATAAGATAACACTAAAATATCCATTATGAACTCATATTCTCCTCTCTCAAAGGTCCTTTTCCCACTAACGTGATTCCTGTTTTGGTGCCTTAGATAAGATGGAGTTAATGAAATGAAAAAAAGACCAATGCCAGTGAAACAAGCTTGAACCACCACAGAACCCCAGGGTTTCACAGTCCTTAACATCAGTAGCTACACAACAGGATTTTACCAAGAAATTCACAGATAACTTGCAGATGCAGCTTGCAGGTTTTGACAGAGAAGCTTTTCTTCTTACCAAAATCTCTTTACCCCAACTTTTAAAATGGAACATTGTGAAATGCTTAGTTATTAAACTTTGAATTTTGTGCTTGTTCAAAAGCCACAAAGGCCAAACTGGCTTCACACTAACACTGATACAAGCACTATCCTGTATCCTGATTGAAAAAAAGATGTAAAAGAAGCATGATGTGTATGAAACAGGATTTTTGAATTCATAAATACTTATGAAACAAGCCTATTAATGTCATTTTGTTCTAAAACAAACAAACAAAAATTAACTGTTTCCTCATTTATATGATAAAGAAAATGACGCTACTAATATTAATAGAAGCTGAGCTACCTTGTAGTCTATGTTAAAATCCTGCACCAAATTGAGATCCAGGAACATGCGAATCGGGGATTGTGTTGTCGTGTCTTCTGGCACGCCGAAACCAGAGAAATGGAAGTCTAGAATATTCAGCAATTCAGCAGAAGGAATGGTGGCCTCCTAAAAACACAACCAATAAAAGAAATTGAAATGTACTCTTCAGGACGTTCAAGCACAAACACACACAAACAAAATAGAACTTGAGCTCTTTTCCTCAGTTTACCTAGTTGTGTAAACACAGAAAACCCATCTAGCTTTAACATGGGTGAGGAGGTTACCTTAACCTTTGCACTCACATTCAGTGATAGCAGCTGATCAAGAGCTTTAAGTTGTTAGGGCATTAGTTCTACAATAGCATTAAAGCCTGTAAATCTGGCCTCTTGGAACAAAGCAAGGGTTGATTGCTTGACTACTGCCATAGTGATTAAAAAAATAGGAAGAGTGGAGAAGGAAGGCATTTAACAGAAAGAACAAGGTATATGAAAGAAAAGGGAACAAATGTGTGCGCTATTTACTTTAAATCACTATTTACATGCACGATGCCACGCTGTAACAGGGATAAACTGGATAAAAAGAGAAAGGCTGATTTCTTCCAAAGAAAGACTCACCTGCAATGCCTGGATTTCCTGCTCTGCTGCAGTGATGTGGTAGGCAAGGACCTGCACAATTACAATAAACAAAGAAAACTCAGAAACAAAACTTTAAGATTTGTTAACGTATGAATTATTTTTCTGACTCTTCTCTAACTTACTAATTGGGCGAGATAGTGTTCTCACCTCCTGTGTGACCTCTATACTGGCCCTCCGCTCCTCAGTGATCTGGACTGCCTGAGCATACTGTAGAGCCAGGCCACAATACACTGCCAGGTCTTCCAAAAGGCGCTCGTCATATCGGTTAAAGACTTCCATTTCATCTGAGTCTCTGCTTTGTTTGTTCATCAGCTGGCACACAGCTAAATGACATTAAAAGACAGATGGTTGTGTAGCTTGAGCACAAAGTTCTTCAAATTATGTTTTTGTTTTTAACACATAGTCTAGTTGCTTTCTGTGGTAAAGCTGAGATGGGCAACTTGTTTTTGGAATCACTGGGAAAAAAATCACAATAATAATCTCAGCATCTAAATATTCAAGTGGCTAGAAAAGATAACTGGATTAAAAACTGAAACAATTTTATAAAATGTCCAGATCTGGTCTTCTCAGAGCAGATCACAGTAAGTAGTATAAAGACTGAAAAGGTCTAAACAGTAAGTAAGGATTTCTAGCTGTGAAAGGTCACTGCAAATCATCTGTGAAACCTATTATTTTATATTATTTGATACTATTTTATTTTCTATTTTAATAAGAGAGCTTTGTATGCTGTGCTTCATTTGTGCTTGTCTGGTAACAGAGGTGTGAAAGGTTTATTTTCAAATTCTATCCTGTTTACAATGTTTACTGCCATTCAAGAAAAGAACTTACCGATAACATTTTCAGATCTCTCATTTCTAACTGGGCAGCAGATGAGACTCCTTTTCAGTTCATCAGAACTCTTCGACATATTAAGTGTTTCCATAGAAGTCAGGGTTCGAAAGGCATATGACGGATCTATATTCCTGAGGTCATGCTCCCTGAAAAATTATACTTTCAAATTACAAAACCCCCCAAATATCCCATATTTGTTTTAAAAGTAAATCACACTCAAGGACTTGCAAAGTCTCCGGACAATACCTTCTGTAGATCTGGCAGGTTGATCCGAGCTCCTCACATTCCAAATGTATAACTCTTGAGAATAAAGTCTGTAATCAAAAGACAAAAATGAAAAACAAAACAAAACAAAACAAAAAAAAATGAAAACATTGTGTATGGCTAAAAATATTGTACTATATTCTGAACAGACAAAGTAATGGAAAACAAGGAAATTGAGCAGGATGTCAAGATAATGTACCTTTTCTTCAGTGTCTGAAGTTTGCTCACTGGGGATAAAGATGGTGCAGTATTGAGCGTGTGTAAAGGGCATGATGGTGGCAGCCATCTTACTCAGCATAACTTCAAGGGAATGGTGCTCCTTTGATAGTACTTGTGCCATCTCTATCAAAGCCTGGACCACACACACACACACATATGCATGAAGATATTACTTAGATATACATGTTACAAGGCATAAAACGATTTTAAACTGTTCTCTGGCTTTACCTTACTGCGTTTAGCCTCTTGTCTCGCACCTTCATACAGCTGGACATTATCCAGGACAGTCCCCAACACATCCATGTGATTTGACAACACCTTAAAACAAAATCAAACGCGTATTTATGGGTGGTAAGCATTAAGACAAGGCAAATATCTGACATTATAAATAATGTATAATAGAAAAAAATCTCCATACTAAAGTCCAATCCCTCACCTTTTCATCAATGTTTGTGAAAACAGAACGTGATCCATCGCAACTATTTCTTTTGTTGATCATTAGCAGGACACCTAAAACCTGTTCAAAAAAAGAAAACGTTTTATTTTCATCCAACCTATATTTAAAATTCTGTTATGACAATGAACAATATGCCACTGAAAAATCCACAGGACATTTACATTAGTTAAAGGTATTTGCAACGGCACACATACCTCTCCCCTATGGTTGCCGATAGGAACACTCAGAACCGTCCTGATCTTTGATGTTTGATCATTGGCTAAGTTGAATCTGGGGTCCTGTTGGGACAAATAAGGAAAACATAAGTGCATGTAAGAGGATCACTTAATATTAATTACTTAACAGCAACATGTTTTAAACATATCCTATCCAACAGTCTTATGTATGTTAGATATTTGTGGCAACTGAGTAGCAACAGACTTTAATACCTGAACTAACTTTAATCTCTTCATAACCCTTTGTTGTTAAGCTATTGGGTCAGCGCTGTTCATCAGCTTTAGCCACATCTGACCAAAAATACCCACACTTCTCAGGATGCTTGGCATCTACCTAGTTATTAGGGACAACCCATGCACACTCACGCTGACTGGGTTTACCTGGTGTTCAACTCTTCCAGGCACACATTCCAAATCACCTTACTTGTGAGGGCAAGAAGAGCTGCTGTGACCACCACCTGTAAGCCTTTTAGACAGCTTTGGCATGAATCTACTTTTGTGGGGGTGTATGTGTGGGCATGTGCGAGGAAAGGACAGTAATCCAAGGTTTATCACTGGAAGCAGTCACTAAAAGGATTAAAAGAAACTGCGTCATCAGGGATTCCCTATCAGGCTTCTTCAAATAGCCATGTCATCATCTCAAAACAGACTTTCAGGAAATGGGTGACTCATTAAACATGCAGTCCTCATTTCTGATTTTTAATCCCTCGCCTGTGCCCTGGAACATGGGAGTTAAGCCTACATGTACAATCATGACATCAACATTTACCTCAGATGCATCTCTTAGATTTATTGGTGAAGCTGTAGCCATTACGCATCCCATGATCCCTTTTACCAGTTCTAGATGAGCTTGGCTGTATGGGTTTCCCTCATTCAAGTGCCCCAGTGATGTTAGGGCTATCACGTCTTCCAAGCTACTCCTTCCACCACAGTGTTTCCGTACAAGAGAGAGCGAACCACCCTCTGCTCCCAGTAGCTCCCCAACATGGATCACAGCCCCCTGGCAGAGCTCTGCTAAAGAACCCATACAGCTTAGGCCTTCTCCTAGGAGCCCCATCATCCAAGGGCAGCCGTCACCATGGCCACATGAAGTGGGTGGAAAAAACTGTGGAGGGTGGGGTAAGCTAGATGAGCAGGGGCAAACGGGAGCTCGTGGTTGACAGGGAGAAAACTGAAAACGGGAACAACGAGGTAAGCAGAGAGAGCATGGTGAATGGCTTTCTTTATCATCTGGACCAAAGTGGTCCATCCATTCAGGGACACTGAGATTTGAAGCGAGGCGTCTGTCTGTCAAAGTTAAAACGTTCAGGTCTGAGCTTCTCAATGGGGAAGAATTTCTCCGATAAGGTGCCTTCATGAGCGCCTCGGAATGGTCAGAGCTCCTCCTTTGAAAACTTGACAGAAGTGGGGACATTTCTGTCTGTGGACAACTGACCCTGAAATCATACACAGATTACATGATTTATTTAAAAGCAAAACTAAAATAAAGTACTTAAAATTTGTATAATAAGTATTAAACGTATATGTGGAAACATAATTTTATCTAATGCAGCTTATATTTTCATTACTAATAAAGTGTTCACCTTTACAAGCGTTTTATTCAACAAAAGTTTGTTAAAAACGTTTTAATCGCACATTATAATTTTGAGGGATCTGAGTAATTTGAGTTTCAGCTAAAACTGTAGAGGTATAAAATGTAAACTCTTACGCTGAGGTTCTGCGTAAAAAGTAAGCCCTTGTGAAGTCGGAGTGGTCATCCAACCATGCGTCCTCTTGGTAGCTTGTCGTACCATCTCCAAACTTCCTGCTATGCAACCTGGACCTTGGACTCCACAGTGGGGAGAAGAACCAGCCCGTGCCTTGCACCATCGGCGAGTCGCTCACGATTCCCCTGCGCATCGACTCCGCGCCAGCGTCCGGAGATGCCCCAGGACTCACGCTGCCAGGCTCCATGGACTCTAGCGCTTCAGAGTGAAGGCAGGGCATCCCCTCGCTCAGGTAAATCGAGAAAAGATCGGGTAAACTCAGTTTTTACGCCCAGTGAGCTATCTAAGAGAAACACCTCGAACGCGAGGAGGCAGAAAGTAAGACAGACTAACGACTTGCCAGAGAGCAGAGCATAAAGAGCCCGTGAAAACGATTGCGTCAAGGTAATCCCTTGACCTTTATTTAGCCGATATCCACTAAAGGAACCTGATTAAATGGATTTGCTCTAACCCCCGGCTCGTACATGTTATGAACTCGTCATTTAAATTTAACACCTGTGTCCAAGTGTCCAAAAAAGTAAATATCTTAGAACTAGGAAAACCAACCTATTGTGATATTTATTTGTACAATAACAACAAAGCACCAACATGTCCTCATTTAAATAGTAATTAATAGGTTAATCCTAATTATTTGGCTTGAAGTACAGAACGAGCAATAAAACCAAGTAAAAAGGACAAAATACGGTTTAATCATCATAAGTACACAACATATTATGTGTTATTCACTTACGTGATGTGGATAAACTATAAATTAACCTTTACGCTTTATATAAAAAAAGCATGATAGGTGATCACATGATCAGCAAATATTTGAGCTTTGCAATTTAGACCTTTAGAATTAAAATAAACAACCAAGAACAACATGAACACAGTCAGATATCATTACAGATATATAGCATTAACTGGACATTAGAAGATTATTTCACACTGTGCTAATATGTTACAAAATAGTACTTTGCCCTCTTAAACAAGAAATAAATTTGAGTAAAATGTAACTGAGATATATAAAATCAAAAGTTTCTTTTATTTAAATAATTAATGATGGAGCAAAATAGGCTTGGTGTAAACTGAATGCCAACTGTATACCAGTCAAGTACATTTCATTTAGCCAGATTCTGTTAAATACATTTATACGTGCAACATAAGTACAACATAACATAAATTGTACTCCTTGCAAAAAAAGAAAAGAAAAGAAAAGCCGAAGATCATAAAAGCAAGGTGACCAGAACAATGTTTATTTAGTTTTTAGGGAATATCACACAGTGCTGTAATAAGAAAGGGCTTTTCAAACATTCTTTGACTGATATCTTGTTTATCCTTTTCTTATCATGTTTTATTTTCTGGAGACAAATAACTGAAATTGTAGCGACATACCATCAATTGGTGTGTGAGGTTTTAAAAGTTTCTTTTAAAGAATTCTTCTTTCATCTGTTTAAATTGCTCTGCAGTCCTCAATATTATTTTTACTTTGGACAGAAAACTGCATGCTGGTATGTGCCACTCAGTATTTAAGGGCTCCCTCTGCTGGTCTTGTGTACTTCTCATCACCTGCAGTGGGTGGATCCTCCAGTGACAGCTATACTGTGATTGGCTGCTCCAGTAGGAGGCTGCCATGACACATTGGATGCTGCACGGATCCACAGCATCAGCAGGCAACGGACCTCCATCCTCCTCGTTATCCCTCTCTCTTTCTCTTTTTTCTCCTCCTTTGCCTCTCCTCCTCTCACTACTACCCCTGCTCTCTCTTCTCTGTCCCTTCTCCTCCCACTTGGAAAGACACGCAGGCCTGTTTGAGTACACTGCAGCAGAGGTCCATTAACACAACAGCAGCAGGAATAGCAGCAGCAGCGACAGCAGCAGGCGGACTGGTAGGTGTGCTGAGGCCTGTCTCCCTCCTTATTGCAGCACAGGCAAGACATCGCATTCTCCTCTGATCACTGTCAAGGACTATCTTTTTGAGAAGTGTGCGTGCATGTGAGAGCAGGAATCTGGCAAGTAGTCAAAGAGGACTACCACACCCTGGGAACATTATTACCAGTGGTAGGGCTGAATGTAGCAGCTGATATTTTCATTCTCATGCTATGTTCATTATGTACTTATTTCTGAGCTTAAACACAAGGATTCATCTTTTGCTTTTCTCTGCTCTAGTTGTTTGTTGCTTTTCCTTCATTCTACAGCACTGTGATTTGATTCAGCACCCACTAGGCCTTGTTCGTCTACACACGTGTCTTTGCTAATGAATGCATTGAATGTCTAACTAAGGTCACATCATTTGCCATGCTGTGCGCACATATTGTCAGCCTACCTAATGACAGCCTTCGTCTTTCCTTTCCAAAGCTGTCTTCATCACCAGCCTCTCCATCCACCGTTCTCTCTTCTGTCCTCCTGCATCTTAATTTCCTCTCACTCCCATTCCTCTTTCCTAAAACCCTGTTCCTCCTTCCCCCGCCCCTTGCATTCCAGTCTCAATCTCTTCGACGTGCCTTTTCTTCTTCCTGCCGGCTGGTTTCCCAGGATGCCTTTTTCCAGGCCGCTCCGTTAGGCCCTACCAGCATGGGCGGAGACTGGGTGGGGAGAGACATTACGGATTGGACCCTTCCCCTCAGGACGGGCGCACTGGCGGGTCACCCTCCCTCAGCTTCAGATGGGCGAGGACGCTGAGAGCCCCAAAATCAACCACACCTTCCTGCGAGACTACGTCACTGAAGGTAGAGCGGACGATGTCTCGCTGCCATCTCTGTGGTGTCAGATAACATACTGGTATAATTGAACAGATTAATTTCAGCTTCCTGCATTGCACAGTAGAAGGAATGTATGATGACACTGCCTGACTCAGCAACAGACACTTTCATAATTTAAATTTTCCTTAGGCATCATAGACATAAATGGTTGATTTATGGTTTAGAGTAACTGAAATAATATGTGATTTTATTAATTTTTTTTTCATTGCCAGCCTTTTCTACATTGTTATGGTCACTTAATCATCTGTGCTTTTTTTGCCATGTCTGCCTAACGTTCTCGCTACTCTATCATTGCTGCGGTTTTCTTTTCTTCTTTCTATACTTTTGTTTAATTGCCTCCAATATTCCTATCTTCCTTACAGCTGATGTCATCTCTACAGTGGAGTTTAACCAGACAGGGGACCTTCTGGCCACGGGGGACAAAGGTGGCCGGGTGGTCATCTTTCAGAGAGAGACTGAGGTTAGCTTACAATGCAAAACCACCACTTTCTGTACACATGCTTTTTTTAAAAAAATAGCTTCGTGCACATACTGTAAATGCATGCTGAAAGCCGTGTTTTCCTCACTGTCTGCCCTGGGCAGCCGAAAGGTGAATCAGAGGAGGTGGGCGAGACAGGGGACTCTGGGGAGTACAATGTCTACAGCACGTTTCAGAGCCACGAGCCTGACTTTGACTACCTGAAGAGTGTGGAGATAGAAGAAAAAATTAACAAGATCAGATGGCTGCCACAGCAGAACGCAGCACATTTCCTCCTCT
Organism: Haplochromis burtoni; assembly: GCF_018398535.1. NCBI lineage: Eukaryota > Metazoa > Chordata > Actinopteri > Cichliformes > Cichlidae > Haplochromis > Haplochromis burtoni. The sequence continues at coordinate 475,503 of NW_024582706.1, read as the reverse complement.
CCACCAATGGTGAGAAATCAGTGACTTCTCAGTCTCTATCAGAACATCATATTGATTGTTGGTTGTGGTAAAATGAAGTATACATGCATATAGGTTTTATCTATCTATCTATCTATCTATCTATCTATCTATCTATCTATCTATCTATCTATCTATCTATCTATCTATCTATCTATCTATCTATCTATCTA
>NW_024582706.1:436209-475292 GCF_018398535.1 Haplochromis burtoni | reverse complement strand
TCTATCTATCTATCTATCTATCTATCTATCTATCTATCTATCTATCTATCTATCTATCTATCTATCTATCTATCTATCTATCTATCTATCTATCTATCGAGAGATAGTGAGAGAGAGAGATTTGTTATAAATAGCAGTTGTTTTTGCTTGATATGGCACAGGTATCGCTTACACACTTTGGTTTCAAACTACCTCCAATTTCCAAAATTATGGCAGCCTTGCGTCATCTTTTATTACCTACATAGAATTAAATAACATCAAGATAGTCTTTGGAGTCTCACTTACGGGTGCAATAATGGCACAGAAAAAAAAATATCTAAATTTGGTGCATGAATTAAGTATTATGTTTTAAATTAGCTGCAAATGTGATTTTTGTTGTGCTTTGCAATTTTCAATGAATGTAATCATCGTCAAAGGAGCTTGCAAAGAAAAGCGTGTGGACTTCTTTAAGTTCTAGCAACTCAAAGAAGTCCAGACGCTTTTCTTTGCAAGCTCCTTTGACTACGATGACCTGGATGACTGAGAACCTTCACAGACGAATGTAATCATCATTTTCTGGCACGCAAATCCCGATGCCTGTCACAGATAAGACTATTAAACTGTGGAAGGTAAGCGAGAGAGACAAGAGACCAGAAGGATACAACCTGAAAGATGAGGAGGGACGGCTCAAGGACATCTCTACCATCACCTCTCTACAGGTACTCGGACACACACATACAACTGCACACTTTCATTTTGTTGGGTATGCCTGATACAAGTATTTATCAGGCTAACATTTAATCATCAAATCAAGTGTCTGTCTTTTTGCTCCTGTCCTTAAATGATCCATGGCTCTACTGTCCTCCAATTATGTCCTTTCTCATTGTTGTCTTTCTTTTTGCCCTATGATTTACTCCTCCTGTTCTTATCACCTCCTCCCTTCCGCCTTAAATCTTTTATCTCTCACCATTTAAGGTGCCAGTGCTGAAACCTACAGATCTAATGGTGGAGGTCCGTCCCAGAAGAGTATTCGCTAATGGACATACCTACCATGTAAACTCCATCTCAGTCAACAGCGATGGGGAAACCTACCTGTCTGCTGACGACCTCCGCATCAACATGTGGCACCTGGGCATCACAGACCGCAGTTTCAGTATCCTTACTGTCTTTTTTTTGTATTATAACACACTATTTTCAGTTTAACCAACCATGACCACTTGCTTTAAATAATTCTATAGCTCCTCTCAGACTTTTGTGTGGTGGAAACTCCTTCAATTTTACAGAGAATTCAGCGGTATGAATTAGATCACTGTTCATTGTTAAAGTGTAACTGTATCCTTATGGTAATTGTAAAACAGCAATGAGAACAATATACCTAAACAGGTAAAGATTCCTGTCTACACTAAAAGGAAAAAAAAGAAAAAGTGCAATATACGTCAGTAAGCTTTTTTTGTATTTGATTTTATGGTGAAGTGTCCATAAAGGATAAAATCCCATTTTAATTGTGTTAAGGTACACTGTAAAACAATTCATGCTAGTATGTTAGTGTGCATGATTTTAGTTATCAGTATTGATCATTATGTATGTAGTTTGCTTACTAAAGAAAAAGAAATTGAGCAGTGTTGGGAACGCATCCCATATGCTTCTAATCTGTGTTTGTATTTCATCCACTGTCATCTAAATTTATGCCTAAAATATCACGGAGCCAATTCCAGGTTATGTACAGTAATCATAACCAATCATCCAAATTCATCTTCTGATTTATACTTAACGTAAACAACGTGACTCTGATTGGATTTGTGTTTCCATTATAATGCTGTGTAGTCAGTGCAGGTGGTAGCATGTGGGACTGGCTGCATGTTGTGATTTCCCCATTCAAATGGAAGCTGACCTAGAAAATCATAGAGGCATCTATGGAAGACGAGTTTAAATAATTCACACAGCAGTACACTTTCTTCTGAGCCACACAGGACTACCACAAATAGAACAGAGAGGAACAGCCTGTGCATGCATATTGGGGATAGGATGGGGTGCAGTTTTTTTTTTCCCGGGATGTCTTTATGAATTTAGGTTGTGAACGTGTAGATCATCTGAAAATAAAAAGACTGCATGAATGAATATAAGTGATTTGTTTGCATGTCTGCTGCCTCAATTGACAAAATGTAAACATAGTCATGGAATTCGGTGTGGCTGTGGTAGAAACCCAGCTCGCCAGATTTATGTGGTGCTTAATGTCTGCGCTGTTTGTTCCTTGATGGCTCTGCTTCTCAGATATTGTAGACATCAAACCAGCAAACATGGAGGATCTGACGGAGGTGATAACAGCGGCAGAGTTCCACCCTCACCACTGCCACTTGTTCGTGTACAGCAGCAGCAAGGGAACGCTGCGCCTCTGTGACATGAGAGCCTCGGCTCTCTGCGACAAACATACCAAACGTGAGGAAACATTTTAAATAGTTTACTGCAAGCTGTGCATGAGGAATCCTGCTCTCACGAAAGCAATGCAATTATATTTCTGTCTGATTAGTTTTTGAGGAGCCTGAGGATCCAGGGAACCGCTCCTTCTTCTCAGAGATTATTTCCTCTGTGTCGGATGTTAAGTTCAGCCATAGTGGACGTTACCTGCTGACCAGAGACTACCTCACCGCTAAGGTGTGGGATATCAATATGGATAAAGGCCCAGTGGAGACCTTTCAGGTAGAGGATTTTACCTGCACCTATTTGGAAATTGTATTCATTATTTGTCTGACATAAAATCTGTCTGAATCAAATTTGAAAATTTTGGGTGTTTGTTATGCTTTTCAAATTCAAATATATACATATATTTTTACATTCATACACAATTCATTCAGTTGATCAGCATAATTCAGCAGCATCAACTTGATCCCAAAGAAAATCTGGAAGCCTTTTCTCATTTTTACTGCCGGTGTATTATACATGAGAGCAAAGTACAAGAAAGAAGATTAAAATGCCAAAATGTGAGCGTCCTGAGCAGGATAATGCTACCTTCCCCAAAACTTAAGCTGACTGTTTGCATCATCCCCAGGTCCATGAATACCTGAGGAGTAAGCTGTGTTCCCTCTACGAAAACGACTGCATCTTTGACAAGTTTGAGTGTGTTTGGAACAGCTCAGACAGGTAAGAGGCGGTGGGGGGACAGACAAAGTACAGCTTAAGTAGATTTGGAAGCAAAAACAGACTGCTGTGTCAGTGTGTTACTGCTTACAGTGATTTGCTAAATGCCCGGCCTCCTGCTTTATCCGACGTTTAAATCAATCCCAGAGACAAGCTTTACAGACATCAAATCAATCCTCATGTATTCAGTTTGCTTTTTCCTCTTTTCCTCCCCCTCATTCTACCATGAACAACGCTTGTCTCTTCCCGCTCTTTACTTCCTTTCGCCTCTCCTTTCCTCCATGATCCAGCGTGATTATGACAGGGGCGTACAACAGCTTCTTCCGGATGTTCGACAGGGAGACAGGCCGAGGCGTAACCCTGGAGGCCTGGCGAGAGAGCAGCAAGCCCCGGGCTGTACTGCGAACCCGCCGTGTGTACACTGGCGGTAAACGTCGCAGGGGCGATGTGGGCGTCGATAGCTTGGACTTCACCAAGAAAATCCTGCACATGGCTTGGCACCCATCCGAAAATATAATTGCCATAGCAGCCACCAACAATCTGTACATCTTCCAGGATCGTGTCAACCCAGAAACGCAGGCACAGTGACAAGAATGGAAATATGAACAGAAGCAGACACAGTACTTTTTATCAAAGTGTCACAGAAATGCAAAGAGTGACTGGAATATATTTGGATGTTCTATCGAGGGCATGGAGAGTGGCATGTTTGATGACATGCTTTGATGCAGAGTCTGTACATAATTGGAATAATCATAAAATAACAAGACTTTTTATTCAGTTCATTTTATTTAAAGGTGTTTAATCTAATCACCGAACTGAACTGATCTAGTACCCATCGGGACATTTGATTGATTGATTTATTTTTGGCTGCACTCTACTTCCACTTTTTTGAAGATGTTTGTCTAACTGCCCCACTGTTGGGGCAGTCAATGAGGTGCAGGGACACCTCTCGATCTGCAGTGACTCAGTGCTGTTCCTCACACCATGTTGCACTTCCCATTAATGTTCTGGTTACCTTTCACATAAAAATGGAAGATATGTGCTAGCTAGCATTTGAGAGGTAATTTCTAAATGCTACAGAATATACCGATAGAATGGCTGGAAAACTTTACCAGGCATTTAATCCAAATCTAATTGTTTTCACTAGGGTGAGGTATCAGGAATGGTGTTATTGTATAGTTCACAACAGTCTCCTAAAAGTTTTTTCTTCTTTGTCGTGTGACAACAGCAATTCAGTCTCTCCTTCAGAGCAGTGCTCTGGGGGAACGCACGAATAACTGTCCCGTAATCTTTTCCCTGTTCACGTTGCAATAATAACACTAACAAAACACAGTGCAGCAGCATTCCTGCTTTAATACATGAGCTCTTCTTCTACAGGTAACAAAAAAATGTACACACTCTTTTTACTGTTTGCTGTAAATAGTCTGTGTTTTTTTTTTAAAGGCGGTACCAATTTTCAGTTCCAGAGAGCTAAGAAAAAAAAGCATTTTGTCAAGGACACTCTAAATCGGTGTGAGATCTCATTTATAATAAGGTTTGTGGAATCACACTTTATCAGATATTTTCTCGTAGCAGTATATAGGTAGTTGTCGCTGGCTGTAGAGAGGACGGGGTAAAATTGTGCACAAAAAACACTAACTGTTTGGTTGTGTATATTAAGCCCTTATTGTGTTTTGATTGCTGTATCATGGTAATCTCATGTAAAAAAGAAAAAAAAAAAGAAAAAGAGCAAAGAAACAAATCCACATGCTTATATGAGAAAACATAGCAGTTGAAGGAGGCAGTGTGTGTATTGATGGGGGAATCTTGCAGTTTGGACAAACTTGAATTCTAAGCACATCGTTTATCGTTGAGACTCCCAAATTTAAATCAAAGTTGACTTTGTGTCCAGTGTGCTTGGAGGTTAGAGGTTATCATCAGTGCAATAGCTCATCACAGCAGTAATGTCATGTGAATTCATACTATCACAAGATCTTAATGTCATTACACCGTATACCTCACAGCGCCACATGCTACTCTGCGGTGCGACTCTGAAAGCCTGGGATGTACAGCAGTACAGTAAGGTGATGTTTGTGTTGGATCGCGTGAGACTTGTTTGTTTACAGTGAAGTACTTTATTTTCAAGTGACCTTGGCCCTGATGGGATTATTGTAAGTGGTTTAAATGTGTACTGTAGTGGGTGGGGTAACATAACCAGTGCAAAGGTAGAGAATATCAAGTCCCTTTGCACATTTTCAAAATCTGAAGAATCAACAGTGTAAAGAAATAACTGCTGTCACACCTGCTTCCTCCTCTCTCCCTCATGCCCGTTTGGTTTTCCAAGTTGCTGTTCACACACATCTGTGTTATCTGCCTGTAGCTAAGATGGTTTTCTTATGGGCATATATATTTTTTGTCTTCACTACCAGCCAGTGTTATCATGTGCAGGTACAGTTTTTCACTTATTGATTTAACATGTACGACACAGCAAAATCCATGATGACGACAACCCACAAGAAAACGGTTTTACATAGTGAAGGGCCTTGTGAAGCATTATGTAAGCTCCGAGGTTCATCCCTGCAGTGGCGAAATGTAGTTTAGAACAAGTCAGTTGTAATCGCATCATAACCACCAACACATACAACCAGTGAGACGATTTGTGTTTGGGAGCACAGCAGCAGCAGCATGTCGCCATTACTCAATGCTACTAGCGTGTATATCTATCATGCTTTAAAAATCTAACAGTACGAAAACATAACTCATATGAGGTGAATGAAAGGAATGTGCATTAATAAAATAACATAAAATCTAACAAAAATGTGTTGGATTTCATTTTAATGTCTGTCCTCATTTAATAGATTCTGCTTTTTGTCTCATCACCAAAAAAGAAATATATATAAAAAAATCTATTAATCTGAATAAAACCTTTCACAAGAGATTTTTTTCCCCCAGTTCAAGCATTTTAATAGACACCCCATTTAACTCCACCAGTGGAAAAAAAAAAGGCACTCACATTTACAGTGTCGAGGCTCAACGTCAGCAATTGTAATCCACACGAGCATTGAGGTTACAGATTGATAGTGTTTATGTGTAAAGCTTTTCATACACCACCACTGCATTACTGTACTGTGTAAACTAGATAGCTAGGAAAACCCCCATTTCAAAAATAAATTAATCATTCATTGCTGTTATTTTAACTATCCGTTCATCCATCTTCTTCCACGTATCCAATTCAGGGCTGCTGGAGCTTATGGAGCTTAGGGTTGAGAGGTGGCGATACACTCTGGGCACATCGCCAATCTTTCACAGGGCTTATTTTAATTATGTGTACAATATTTTTTTAGTACCTCTTTCTTCAGTCAAATTCCAAACTGGCAAATTTAGAGATAAAAACTGTTTTTCTTTAAAGGTTCGGATTCTGTAAACAAAATGGTCTCTTAACTTGAACCAATATTGTGTTCAACTCAGTGAAACAACACATTTTAAACATTCCTGGTAATTCTTAATTGTTATGGAATGAACATGGTGTGTCTTAAATTTGTCATTTGCATACATTTGAGAAATACCATAAAAGGAGGTCTAGTGTGTGTTAATGTGATAACGAAAGTTTTCACAGAACTGCACAAAGTTCAACCTTATTTGCGTCTGGTTATTGATCATCAGCAAGTGAGCACTTCTATAAAAGCAGAGGTTGTGGCAGTTTTCTGGGCTGGAGCATTCTCATGTGTGTTAACAAAATGCCACAATCTTCCAATGAGGGGATGCCCCAGCAAATTCACTCCAAAGTCACACTGTGTAACTCTCAGATCACCTACAAGAACAACAAGCACTATATCTTAGCCTCTATAGGCCTGAATATGTTAAAGTTCATGATAGTAAATTTATAAAAAGTACAACTTGGGTAGAAGGGGTTCCAGGAGAAAGGCTCTTCCTCTAAAAACAAGATGTCAGCACAGTTTAAGTTTGCAGATCTGCATCTGGGCAAACCACAAGACTTCTGGAACGATGTCTTGATGAGAAACAGATCAGACCAAAGTGTAGATATCTGTGTATAATCCACAGCACCACATTTGATGCATTTTGATATGTGTAATACAAAAATCTGCAAGTTTACTGCAACCCCCCCTGGATGAAAGTTTTATGCTGGCTTTTCAAAATGACTGCATGTGCATCATAGCTTGAGAGACAGGAAAATCTGATGCTAAAATTAAAGTTAAGACCAGGAAGTTTAAAGACAACATCATAAAATATTGCCTAACAGAGGAAGCCAGAAATGCATATATATTATCACTAAATTTGTGTCATATATTTCCATAAAAATATTTAAATATGCATTTGAAAATGCACAAATATAAACAGAATACAAATGCAAATATCTTAACCATACACTATATTTCTAGATAAATTTCTAAATACAAAGGCAGATATAAAATCTACTCAGTCGCTATTTTGTTTTCAACAAATGTGCAGTTTTCTAGGTATTCAAAGGAGAACAGCACCCAGCATTAACCTTCTTGCATACAGCTGGATACCATCAAATTACAGCAATCTTCCAGTTCTTTATAACTATATTATAACATATTATTATATATTAGGTTGTGTGTGTATAAGTTTAACTCTAGCTAGACATAAAATGGATTTGAAAATAGAACAGATCCTGAGTCTTGCCAAAGTTGGTGTCTGACGATTCTTGAACTGCTGTAGATGAAGTAAAAGTAGGATCTGCATAAACTAATGCACAGGAACACAAACTTTATAGATCCATCCAATTAAAAAAAATACTATTTTAATTGCATCAGTGCTTCTAGACTAACATCATAAGAAACAAGATGATGTTCTGGAGAGACTCAAATAGGTTATTTTATTTCTACTTTTAATTACTAGTTTTAAATTTTTGCTGACAAAAATGGGGAAAAGAAAAAATCAAATGCAAACTTCAGGGCTTTCATTGTGGTACGTCTCCAGTTTCTCTCTATTTTCACCTGCCTGCCTCCAGTGAGCACTGAAGAAGGACAGTCAAGACAGTGGATAGCTTTCAACTCAAAGGCTGGAGCTCTGGCTCCTAGACGTCCCTCCAGTTTGGTGCTAAACTCCACCTTATTACCAGGGCTCAGATTTAGAAGCACCTGTCTGAACTCATGACTCGCCATTAGGACTATATCTCTGGCTGGGTCCTCTCTATCTCCACGTTCATCCTGGATCATTCCCACTGTCACTTCAAAGCGGTAGCTGTCGAAACGCTTGACATGGCAGGTATGTTTAGCCAGAGCCTTGAGCTGACACAGTTCTTCCTCATCTTGCGATAGAAGGAGGATTGGCAGTGAAACAGGCCCTGATGCAGAACTGGCTGTCAAATCTGCAGCTGTCAGATTTGCAACTGCGGCATTCTTCGGCTCACATTTGGGATAGGTCTCACCGTACAAGCAGCGCAGCCAATCTCCCACAAACACCGGCAACATGTTGATCACAGACTGTGCCCCATTCTCTGTTTCAGCCACACGGACTTGCTTGAAGCGCCCAGTCCAGGTGACTCTGTGTCCATTCAGGTGGCTACAGAAGATTTGTGTCTGGGCTATGCCTTTGGTTTCCCAAGCAGGAGGCCCACAAACCTGGCCATACTGACTCCAAGTAAGGGTGGAGTTGTACACCTTCTCACCTTCTGCATGGTACACATAGACAGAGAAGAATAGAAGGACCATGGAGATGCAGAGTAAAATGAGTTTGACTGGACCCCGATGAGTCAGTGAGCGAAAGACATCCAGAATGGACGTGCTGAACCGCGTCCACAGCCGCAAGGTGACAGGGATCGCACATATTACCAGAGTCACAATCATCTTTGTCAGTTCTAGCTCGAGGAACCACTTAAACACTTGGATGAAGAGCATGGTGGCGAGACCAAATGCCAGAACAGGCAAGGCAAACAGGAAGAGAAAGTAAGCCACACAAGTGCGGATTAGACCCACAACAGTGGAATTCTGGAGGAGGACCACTGAGAACTCGCACCACATGAAGCACACAAGATACGGAACCAGGAAGCAGTAAGTTCCCCGGAAACCACGCAACCTCGCCATGCTAAGGAAGGAGAAACAAAAAGGAGGGGGTAAAAAGTTCTGAGATTACTTTAAGTGTCTGAAGAGTAAATCTGTCATTTTAACATAGAATAAAACAACATGGCAGACAGGAGTAAGACCAGTTTGAGAATTTTACTAATATAAATAATCAATAAATAATCAATATTTCAGTTTGTCCAAATCTTTCTTACCTGAAGAACAGATAGAACAGGTAAACATAAAGCAAGCAGGGGAGACTGAGCTTCAGCACCACAGACTCCCCCAGTGGCAGAATGGCGAAGGTGCGTCCCAATAAATGAAGCGCCGTCATGTTCTGTGGCAAGAACTGCGTCAGGCAACAGAGAGATGATGCCATCTGGATTAAACCAAATGCAAGGACACAACAGAGGTTTTGATTAACTTGGAGAAGGCTGTTTTATTTCACTGTCATAAAAACATTAAGATTATACAGGGAGTGCAGAATTATTAGGCAAGTTGTATTTTTGAGGAATAATTTTATTATTGAACAACAACCATGTTCTCAATGAACCCAAAAAACTCATTAATATCAAAGCTGAATGTTTTTGGAAGTAGTTTTTAGTTTGTTTTTAGTTTTAGCTATTTTAGGGGGATATCTGTGTGTGCAGGTGACTATTACTGTGCATAATTATTAGGCAACTTAACAAAAAACAAATATATACCCATTTCAATTATTTATTTTTACCAGTGAAACCAATATAACATCTCCACATTCACAAATATACATTTCTGACATTCAAAAACAAAACAAAAACAAATCAGCGACCAATATAGCCACCTTTCTTTGCAAGGACACTCAAAAGCCTGCCATCCATGGATTCTGTCAGTGTTTTGATCTGTTCACCATCAACATTGCGTGCAGCAGCAACCACAGCCTCCCAGACACTGTTCAGAGAGGTGTACTGTTTTCCCTCCTTGTAAATCTCACATTTGATGATGGACCACAGGTTCTCAATGGGGTTCAGATCAGGTGAACAAGGAGGCCATGTCATTAGTTTTTCTTCTTTTATACCCTTTCTTGCCAGCCACGCTGTGGAGTACTTGGACGCGTGTGATGGAGCATTGTCCTGCATGAAATCATGTTTTTCTTGAAGGATGCAGACTTCTTCCTGTACCACTGCTTGAAGAAGGTGTCTTCCAGAAACTGGCAGTAGGACTGGGAGTTGAGCTTGACTCCATCCTCAACCCGAAAAGGCCCCACAAGCTCATCTTTGATGATACCAGCCCAAACCAGTACTCCACCTCCACCTTGCTGGCGTCTGAGTCGGACTGGAGCTCTCTGCCCTTTACCAATCCAGCCACGGGCCCATCCATCTGGCCCATCAAGACTCACTCTCATTTCATCAGTCCATAAAACCTTAGAAAAACCAGTCTTGAGATATTTCTTGGCCCAGTCTTGACGTTTCAGCTTGTGTGTCTTGTTCAGTGGTGGTCGTCTTTCAGCCTTTCTTACCTTGGCCATGTCTCTGAGTATTGCACACCTTGTGCTTTTGGGCACTCCAGTGATGTTGCAGCTCTGAAATATGGCCAAACTGGTGGCAAGTGGCATCTTGGCAGCTGCACGCTTGACTTTTCTCAGTTCATGGGCAGTTATTTTGCGCCTTGGTTTTTCCACACGCTTCTTGCGACCCTGTTGACTATTTTGAATGAAACGCTTGATTGTTCGATGATCACGCTTCAGAAGCTTTGCAATTTTGAGACTGCTGCATCCCTCTGCAAGATATCTCACTATTTTTGACTTTTCTGAGCCTGTCAAGTCCTTCTTTTGACCCATTTTGCCAAAGGAAAGGACGTTGCCTAATAATTATGCACACCTGATATAGGGTGTTGATGTCATTAGACCACACCCCTTCTCATTACAGAGATGCACATCACCTAATATGCTTAATTGGTAGTAGGCTTTCGAGCCTATACAGCTTGGAGTAAGACAACATGCATGAAGAGGATGATGTGGACAAAATACTCATTTGCCTAATAATTCTGCACTCCCTGTAAATAGGAAAGAGATTTTTGTCGACATTTGTTAAAACCTTGCACAACAGCATTGCATGTTTTCCATTCATAAAACTGAGGTTAAGTACACATAAAAACCCTTTAACCCATTCTATGGTTTAGTTTATATCCATAGTTCTGGTTCTTTTAGTTGTTTTTCTGTTTTGTGTAATACTTGTAGTTTCTGGCCTTAGTTTTGCCATCTAGTCTTCAGGTTCTGTTTCCATGCCTCTCCTATGTTCCACAGACTGTTTTATCAGACTTGTCTTCATGTTTGTTTTACTCTTATCTCCGTGTTTAGTATTTCCTTTCTGTCTCCTCAGTCAGTTTTGTTCCCATGTCTGTTTCTCCCCTGGTCCCAGTGTCAAACACTTGTTTCTTAGTCTTTGTCTGTGTAGTTATTGTACTTCCTGTTTTATTTTGACAGTCTCTCGTAGTGTGTACAGTTTGTTATGTTTTGCTTCTCTTGTCCTGTTTGTCTGTATTAGTTCTCGTTGTGTCCCATCCTCTCGTTATCATGTGTGTATTTAAGTCCTCTCTCTTCCTCTGCACATTGTCCTGTTGTCCCTTTTTGCCATGTGTACCATGTTTCACTTGTTAATTCCTAGTTTTAATCTCCTAGTTGTTTGTTACCAGTTTATAGTTCCTAGTTGCTAATTTCTGAGTTTTTGGTTGTTAGTACCCTTGTGGTTAAATAGTCTCAGCTGCCTCTTTCAGTTGATCCCTTTGTGTCTGAGTCCTGCTTTTGGGTCCTACCTCTGCCTGCCACACAGCGTACACAACAACGAGTGAATGAAAGCATGTGGTCACTATCAGGCTAATAAGACCAGCAATATTATGCAACTTATGCCTAAAAAAGGCATTACTAGAAAATTATGTCAAACTCTGGTTTTACAAGGCAAAATAAAACTTCAACTCGCAAATCTGAGATTTCCCAGTATTTACAAAAATATTTTTTCTCTGTTATCAATGTCATGTTGCTGCTACACGTTTTTATGACAGAAGGCAAACAAGTGGTTTCTTAGAAATTCCAAATCATTTCATTAAGAATGAAATGATTAATTAAGTAGCAATATTATTAGTGTAAATTATACTTAGCAACAGGCAAGACAGTAATTCTGATCATTCAATCACTCAGTCAATTGACCTCTATAACCATTGCCCGGCGTGCATATGCTGTGGCATTTGGGCTGAGGCTGTGGTAGCTGACAGCAGTAAAGAAGATGGCCACAGTCGAGAGCTCAGAGCAGGGGATCCAATTCTTGTCTGCTACAGGGAAGGAGAAAATTACAAAGAAGACGGAGAAGATGAAATAGAGGTACGGTTCAAGGTTGTTCCAGCCAAAGTTTGTCTCTGCTTGCTCCACATCAAGGCCAGGTTCAAACCGTGTCAGCAGAGATGTCAGGGCACTAAAGTTCTCCCAGGTCTAGAAAAAGGGGGAAAGTTTACAAGTGAAAGGAAGCAAAGCACTCCAAAGAAATTTAAATGCAGGGTATTTAGACTGAAATTCAATATCAAACAAATTAAAGAAAAAAAACAAAACAACAACAACAAAAAACATATTCTCACCTATCCCATTTAGCATTAGCTGACTTTTTTGTACAAAAATGTTGTCCGCAAAGTTTACATTCATGCTATAAATATTTTCTGATTTATAGGCATTCAAAGTGGATTGAGGTTGGTTGAATTTTTTTAATGTGCTGCAAATTTTAAATCTGAGATTGTGTCCCTTTTTTGTATCTTTGGGGTCAGAAATACTAAGTTTGCAGAATAAAAAGCATTTAGCATAAAAAGCAACTTTTAGCAACACAGTAAATTTGAAACAATAATTATATTTTTGCATTAAAAATACTGATTGTGGTATTTTTTTACTGGTAATTTGATAATTACCAGTACTGTTAATGTAGGGCAGATTTAGCATAAACCTTACATTGGTTGTGGTGTAATAAATTGGTTGAGCACTACATAATTTCATTGATTAAGGAGAAATGCAAAAATAAATGCACATTTACAGTAGAAATTACTTTGTTTCATAAACTTTCATGTAAACTTTCAGGGTTCTGACAGTCCTGCTAACTGTGTGAAAATTACTAAATGAAACTGAAAGGAAATGCTCACCTTTGTCCTCTGGAAAATACGCAGCGTGCAAATGATCATGGCGATGAAGGAGAGGTAGAAGACAAGCAGAGGGATAACAAAAGCAAACAGATCCACCGTCAAGTTGCTGATGATGAAGAAGAAAATGAGAGCGTTGACGTGTTGCGTCGGAATGATTGTGCTCAGCCACTGGACACCGGCCCGTGATGCCCAATCAACAAGATGCTCCTTTATCTCAACAACTGCATGCAGTGGGTACTGCAGCATCTGAGGAGAAGAGAGACGGATATGAAGATGAACAGAGAATATCAACACATTTAAAAGACTATTAAAATGTGAAATAATAATGAGGTAACAGGTACTATTAATTGTGACTTCATGTCCATGGCCCTTCTAAAGGCTCCGGTCTCACTAGTGTGCAGCATCATCCCACTTCGGCCAAAACTCCAGGCACTCTTGTTTGACTTCTTGCATCCTGATGAGACTGACTCAGCCTTGTGCTTTAAAAACACAGTTGCAAACACAAACACATTCACAGCCATGCTGTATCAAATAAACTATGTTCAAGTAACAGTTTATTTCTGCTTATGTAAAGTGTAAACCTTTTTTTTCTTTTCTTTTCTTTTCTTTTTTTTTTTTTTTTTTTACCCCTGTACGACTGTCATGAAGTGCAGGGCTTTCAGTTGTGGCTGAGACTTGGCTGCCATTCTTGGGAGTAGCTGGGGCAATACCCTGTGCATAGTTCTTAGTCATCTCAACAAACTCATCCAGGTCCACCATCTGACTGGCTAAGAGATAAAGAGAGATATAATTACAGGTGGAGATGCAATATAGTTTCTGGTCCGCTCCTCCACCCTCTCTGGATACCTACATTCTTTGCTGACCATGCTCCCCAACACTTTCTGGGCTTGATTCGAAGTTGGGACAGGAACCTTGCTGCTTGCAGTGCCACCTGTTGGTGAGAAACGACCACACCACCATTGAGCTGGATGAAAGCTGGTAACATGAAACTATTCATTGTAACAGCTGCAAATATTAAAATCACACAGGGGCATCTCATATTTCCAGCAGTAGTGAAAGCTATTGCATAACAGCATACTAAATCCTTCTAGGTATAGCCACTAGTACATCATGCAGCATTATTTTCACCATTCAAAAATAGTTACTTTTTAATGATGAATTTATCAAAATATCTGTGGCTGAGTTTGTCTCTCCTACCTGGAACTGCATTCACCTGGTTGACATTTTCCAGCATCTCAGATACAGTCACCTTCTTCTTCCTGTCTGGGTTTAGCTTCCAGTACATCAGCATGGCTGCTTTGCGTACTGCCAGCTCAAACTTACTCTCTGTCGACAACCTGCGGACATCGGCCTCATTCTCTGGAGTGATTCCTAGTGGAAGTGAGCTTAAGTTATAGAACAGAAACATAAAGACTTTAACACACGTGATACTTGTGTTAAATGAACCTTTTTTCTGGATCCAGCAGCGCTGCAGGGCTTTTGCTGCACCCCTTCTTCCCTGTTTTGCTGCTTTAACAAGCCAGTTAACAGCCAGCAGATTATTTGTTTCAGTATCCTTCTCTTTAGCAAGACCCAAGTAGTGCTGACCAAGCTGAAAGACAGAGAAGAGGTAAAAGGGCCAGATTATTTCAGCTTACTTAATGTACTGCATGCATGGATATGTATTTTCCCTATGGGGACTAGCACGCACACTTTACACACTTTACACTTTACACACTTTACACACTTAAGCAAGCTTGTTATACTGTGGTGTTAAAGGCAAAACTACAAAAAATCGTGTATGTCCAAAACTGTATGTCTACTACAATCTTTTTCCTAGCTCCCAAGATACAGCAGTGAACAATGCCCCAAAAAGTGTTATCATAAAACATTATGCCATAGTGAAATCATAGCTGAGCTTCTTTTGTATTTTGGACAGAAACAGAATCGCATATTAATTTTATCCCATTAAAAATGTATGTGAAGTGTTTTGGTCATAATTGGTGTATGCATTCTTAATGTTATGGCCAAAAATGTGTTACGTGAGGTCACACTGACCTCTGAATTTTAGCAACCAAATAATAATAATTTCATTTTTGAGATCAAGTGAACGTTTGTGCTAAAGCTTAAGAACTTCCCTGAGGGTATTCCTAAAATATTAACATTATGAAAAAAATGGGAGAGACAGATGAAAAAAAAAGCAACACCTCCAGCTACGACATTCACTGTCATCAAAATTAATCTGCAGTGGCACAAAAATGTAATTAAACAGGAACTTGTATTTCCAGTAGCTCTCTTGTTATTTTGAACAATCCTCAAGGATTATTGGATTTACACTTGTTTGTGAGCTCCAATCAAAACAGTTCATAGTAAAGTTCATATAATGCACCAAGAACACATGACTTCAGAATGTATTATTTTCTGTTTCTGTAGCCGTCGGGGCATTCGTCATGTCTAACTAACAGGGGCAGCAGTGGCCCCTGTGGCATATCAAGTGACTGCTTTCTAATATTAACTGTCATTTCATAAACTTCCCTCTCACTCAGTTATTATTAAATGTCCCTATTTGTGTGGAATCAGATGTGTCTTCGTTTTTAATGGTTCTGCAGTTGTGTATTCCTGTGTCTATCAGACAAACAAATAAAATACCATCATAAAACTTATTTTAATTGCTAGTGACAAAATGTTTTTAAAATAAAATAAAGCTTTGAATTGGAGTATTGGACAGTACTGTAAATATTATCATGTGTATCTTGCCTATTGGGATACCATAATGCACAAATGGAAAGCCTACCAATGCTTCTCAGCATCCAGCTGCTGTACTGATATGGTCTCAGGTTTGCATGTGTTCTCTTAGATATGCACACCCTCTCCTTATTTAGACAGTGGGCATGTGCAAATACATGACATCTGGCAAGAGAATGTTGAACCAAATGTTGACAAGACACTTGGGAATGTCACTTCTACCACCCTTGAATTTGTTTGTGCTGGCAGACAACATGGAGTAAACAGAGTGTGAATTTTGCATTGTTATTTATACAGCAGCAGTACATTCTACAGTATGCTTTAACTTTTACACTTCTTAATGATTTGTAAGTATGACAGTATATTAGTGTGTCACACTGAAATTGTGGGATCATCTTCCAAGTGGCCCAAAATAGGCACATGCTGAAAACCAGACTGAGTCAGCTTGCAGGACTGAAAACAATGCCAAGAGCCTGTCTGTGCATGTCTGTGCATGTGCTTTCACTTACACGGGCCTGAGCTCTGGCATCACCGCCTATGGCCTTCTCCTCAAGCTGCTCCACAGACACGTCTTCCTCTGGTTCTTCATCTGCAGGAGAGGACACAATACGTCTTAATAAAAAAAAATCATGTATATCAATTTTAATTAACTGCCAATAACTTTTTGACAAAACCTCAAAGCTTCCAGCAACACCGTGCCCAGTTTTTACCTCACAGCACTTGTCAGCTGTAAAAGTTTCATAACTGTCCCCCCACTGTCCATTAAGAAAAGGGCTTGACACTCTTCAACTTTAGCCCTTACTGCATTTCAAATGTCACAGCTTATCACGCATAGCAGATCTCCAACTGGTGAAGCCAGGATCTTGTTTTCAATTCCAACAGCTATGGAATATATTGAAATACCACAAAATGTCAATGAGACAAGAGTATCGGTTTTCTAAAGTACTTAAGGAAAATGTACATTATGAACAGTTTTATTATTATACATAAAAATCTGATTATACAGTCTGATCTACTGGGACTTTCCCACACAGTCATCTCTAGGGTTTCCTATGAATGGTCTGAAAAAGAGTAAATATCCAGTGAGCAGCAGTTCTTTTGGCAAAAATGCCTTGTTGTTACCAGAGGTCTGAGAAAGATGGCCATACTGCTTTAAGCTGACAGTTAGGAGACAGGAGACAGTTAGGAGACTCAATATTTACTTTCACAAACAATGTATGCAAGGGAGAGTATCTCTGAGAACACATTAAACCCCGAAGCAGATGGATTACCACAGCAGAAGACCACAATAGGTGCCACTTCTGTCAGCTAAGAACAGGAAACTGAGGCTATAAAAAAAGTACAACACAAAAATTGGAAAAACATTGCCTGGTCTGAGGAGTCTTGACTTCTGCTATGACATTTGGATAGTGGGGTCAGATTTTGATATATGCAACATGAAAGTACAATGCATTTTTTATTGTACCAAGGCTTAGGGAGGATATTTTCTTGACACACTGTAGACTCCTTAGCATCAACTGAGCATAGTTTAAACACCACAGGCTACCTGAGTGTTGTTGCTAACAATGTTAGCCATCTTCTTGTAGGGTAAAAAAAAAAAATGCTGCTTCCAGCAGGATAAAACACCATGTCAGGAAACTCAAACTGGTGGTGTCTTGAACATGACAATAAGTTCAGTGTATCCAAATGGGCCCCACAGTCACCAGGTCTACATCCAGCAGAGCAGTTATGGGATGTGATGGGGCAGGAAATTCACTTTATTGTTATGCTGCCAACAAATCCGCATCACCTTCATGATGCTGTCATTTTAAAATGGACCAAAATTTTTGTAGAATGTTTCCAGCACCTTGTTGAATCTGTGCCAGAGAGAATTAACGAACGCGAGTGTTAATTTTTGAGTGTACAATGACACAATCAAATTCTTTTTGTGCTTTGTTTTTTTATAGAATAAACTTTAAATAGTAATACATTTTGCATATTTAAACTTTCAGAGAGTGCTGAACCCTTCCTATTGTTACACTTGGCAGACATTTTTAAACCAGTGATGCTGCTAACCAACCAAATTTAGGCTTTAAAATTGACTTATTAAACAATGAGCAACTTCTGTTTAACTTTTCTGTTGCAAAATTCATATTTTTTCAATGACAATACAATTTCTTCAGTTTCAGCATTTTACAGATTGCCTTTGTATATTTTTCCACGAAATATGGAGTTTATGTGATTTGGAAATCATTGCATTCTTCTTAAAACTGCATTTACACCTTCCCAACTTTTGGAAGTGAGGTTATAAAATTAGTGCACTTGACAGATAAAATATTTATTGTGATACATGAAACATATCATGATGTACAATGAAAAAGGTGTATTATTTCTATCAATGAGGGGACATGACTTTGTGCACAAAATTCCACGGCAACGCAACTAATATTGTTTCATAGATTTGAACCTCATATTGGAGTTTTAGACTACCAAAGTCATAATGTCCCTGTGTAATGCCCTACAGATTTAAATGCAAGCTATAACAAGTTGCTGAGATATTTAAGTAAAAGCCTTTTGCATTATTTCGATTATTGTGTTTAATTCACTGGGAAAAAAAGCATCCCAAAATGTTTTACAGCACGGTATTCAAATGAGTAAACAAAGGAAGCCAAAGTGGATCTGCATTCTGGATTCTGGACAAGAGTTGTGTTTTCCTCGGGACAGGGTTACATGAAAAGACATTCCAAAGCATGCAGAAGGCTTATCACCTTAACACAGCAACTGGTCTATGACATCCTCTCAGCAGCACTGAACCTTCAAAATCTGTCATTTAATCCCTCAATCTGAATGAAACTATTCTTACCATCCTCTTCATCAAAGGTATCCTCTTCCTCAGCTTTTCTAAGTCTTTCCTGTATGATTACCCGTTTGGCCATGGAAGCAAAAGTGCGTTTTGCGGAGGCCATGGAAGAAGATGTGGAAGCCGTGGTGGAAGTAGCTGTTGAGGAGGCAGATGTGAGGTCGGAAGTGAGTGAAATTGTGGAAGTTTGAGGGTCAGCAAGGGTGAGAGAAGCTGGTAGGGGTGTTCTGATCGGAGCACTAAGGGAGGGATTAGTAGAAACGGTTTTACATGTAGAGCTAGGAGACACAGCAGGAGATAAGGGCTTTGACTTGTCTAAGGAAAGGGGGGGATCCATCTGTTTAGCGGTAGTATGTGTAGATGGTGGCGAAGAACTGGGTAATTTTCTGGGTTCCAGAGAGGTTGGTGATTTTTCATGCTGAGTGGGAGAAGCAGAGAGGTTACTGGAGATGGGTGAAAGAGGAATTTGCATGGGGGATGGACAAGAGGGCATATCCAGGACAGGGCTCGACCCCTGGACGTTGACACTAGTTGGTGTTGATGACAAATCCTTCTCCATCTCTCCTAAAATAAAAACAGGGTGAGAGAAAATGTATATTTTAGCTGGGTAGTGAACTTTCTGAACTCCCTGTTACAGAATTTGATGGATTCACCTACAGACATTTTACGTCCATAACAACAGACCTTCTCATTGAAGTTTTGAACTTAACAAATTCTTACATAAAGCAGGCTAAAAGTGCAAAGCAAGAAAAAGGCTAATTAAAAAAATATACAATAGCATAAAAATTTGAGAAAACGCGAGGTAAATGAGAGGTGCTTTGGGAAAGTACTGTAATTACTCCGCATTAAAGCATCAGAGCAGCAAGCAGGCACTGACATGAAGTAATAGGCAACAGGAGAACTCGGAACGTCAGTAACTAGAGCAAATCTTCAACATTAAAACTGCGCTATGATGACATACAGTAAAGCAATAATCATTACCTGTTTACTAAATGAGCAGATTTCTTTAGGATTCAAGACAATCACCCTCCTGGATTTGAATGTTGAGTGTGTATTCCATGTTCCAGATTAATCCTCACCAAACAGCCCCGAGTAACCAGAGACGCACACTTGCTCGCTGCCGTCAAACTCTGGGCTATAAACGACGCCACAACTTTGTGGCCCGCCCTCTTAAAACAGGCTCTCACACTGCAAGGACTGCAAATGTCCGTCAAAGGAACAGCTTACCTGATTGGTTTTTAGCTTTTTAAACCTGTGACAGATGCTTTGCGGATGTTTTATGGCGATTCTTTAAACATTTCCCCAATGCACTTCCAATTTTAAAAAGAAAAAACAAACAAACTTGAGGTTGTCTTGCTTTAAAGTTCAAGCCTGGACGTGCAGTTATTTTAGCTATAGCTAGAGCAGTAGACACATGTAAGTAGATTACGGGGTCCCAGATCAAACGCTACGGGCCTACACTTAATCGATTGTGTCTTTTCCATATGGCAGAGGACAGCGATCCTGCACCCTGAGATGCTGTGAAAGTAAAATAGAAATCATTAAAATGACTAATAAATAAAACCAAAATAATTATATAAGTCACAATTGCTGTAATCATCAGATACAAACACAATCGTATATGAATTAAAATAGGAGATTCTTATGTATACCTGTTTACCATCTCTCGGTTACTTCAAAAGTAAATGTCGTATTGTTATTAATACCCGATGTTCTATTAGACGAGGATTTATGATCCTTTCATTATTTCATTAAGGAGAGACAGGATTTTACATCAGTGTAGTTGATCATTATGAGGCATGTAGTAGAGAAACACTTGTATCAGTATACTAAAGAGGACAAATACATAATAATAATAATAATAATAATAATAATAATAATAATAATAATAATAATAATAATAATAATAATAATAATAATAATGCGTGTGCACGTATTATTGCTGTGTTAATGTTTGTAGCGGTCCACCTGTCCAAGTGCTGAGGGACAGCCGCCGCCCACCCTCATCCCGTTTCCGAGAGTACATATGGAGCGCCCTGGGAAGGGCAGGCCTCCATAATTGAAGATGAAGGAACTAGAAAGGGTAGCTCTCGTTTAGCTCGCATGGTCTTTGATGTAAAGCAGGTCTTTGTGTGACAACCGCAGTTAAGCCCCTAAGGCACATGGACTTTGTGGATGATCCCCCCCAGATGTGGATGGAAAGATGATGCTGATTTAATCCGATGATAATGATGTGTCTTGCTCAGACACAACCCCCCACATTAAAACACGAGAAAGGAGCACACTGGAGAGAGACAAAGAGGTCCTCCACAAAGAGGCCAAAACACCGAATCTAAATTTATCGGGGTAAGTTGTAGATGTGCTTACTTATTCTTTCAGCACGAATGCTTCACTTTAAAACTAGTTCACACTGACACGCCACCAGTCCTGTCAAAACGGGAGCACTGCACCATGTGTGTATGAAGAGGAAGGATTCTAGGTTGCCCGAAGAGAGCTGCTTTTCCAGTTCACATCATCGAATGAGTGCGCTTGCCTGGAGAGGCGGGACTGTGACCCGGTTAGACGTAAAATAAGCAAAGCCGTCTCCATCCTTTCAGACTTGGGGGGAAGTGTGCGTCTCCCACTGTAGCCAATATGTCTGACTGCAGAAGACAGTGGAACCGGGAGGATGAGCTACCTGTCTACCTAGCAGGGCCGATCACCACCGGGCCGAACCAGCGGAAGACCTATGGTATGTTCAGCTCCGTCGAGGGGGCGTTTGAGAGCAAGACCATAGACTTCGAAAACTACGCGGTGGGGAGAAAAGGTAGCCGCACCCCGAGAAGCGGGAGCCGGGAACGACTCTTAGACACCGGTGACCCCATTAGCAAGACGCCCAGCGAGGCCCGAGAGTCGTCGCTGAACGGCTCGCCCGGAGAGAGAAACGAAGCACGCAGTGGTGCTGAGGTCAGATTTTCATCGGGGACGGAAAGTCCTAATGGCAAGGTAGGACTGACAGCTTCAATCTGTGGTTTTTGTTGACATATGTTGATAGTGCAATGGCTCCGTCGTTCCCTAACTATAATTTATTAATGAAGTGCACCAGTAAGTGCCACTAGACTTTAACCTTTGGTTAAACCTTTGGCCTACGCAGAGGATAAAATTAATTTTTACTCATAAACCACCAAAAAAAAGCTATGCTGGTTTCGTTTTGGGACACCAGGAACCAGGAGTTATTTTCCTGACAAAGGCGTCAATTTGCATAAATTATGAACTTTTTATGGTGCATTGCAGTTTGGCTATTATGGATTGCGTTAAGCTTAAATTCTCAATAAAAGGCGCAAAACGCGCGCAACAAAGCAGCAACACATGCCGTGGTGCTGAATCGGACAGCGACAGACAACATGCACCCCCACCCAACCCCCACGCTGCATTGTTTATGCTTTGAAGTAAGATGTGTGTGTGTGTGTAGTGGGTGTGAGGGTGCTCGTGTCTTCACATACGGCCTATAGCTGTCTTTTCCCCCCGTGTCGTGAACGTCGTCAGGCAATACGGTGGCTGTGACTTTTTCCTCACGCGCGCGCCCACAGGAACGTCAGCTTTCTTCCACTGTGCGCGCGCCACGCAGCCTGACGCAGCCGTACGGCGGCGGATTCATCGCTCGCTTTCTGTCACACACGGAAACAAAACCCACATCACATCAGTGGAGACAAAGGGGAGCAGGAAGCCGCGCAGGGGCGCCGGAGTCGGTATAATTCGCTTCTGAGTTAACTGCCAGGGGGCAGAGCGACGGAAAGAGCATGTCTGGGTCCAAGAACAGCATCCCCCATCTGACGGTAAGCGAGCCGGCCTGCTCAGCAGCGACCAGCAGTCATGTATGCATGAATACGGATTAAATTCCTACTGAAAGTTACCTCACTTAAGGCTTTCTCATGCTGCCCCTACGAGAAACTGCACGCCGAAGAAAGGTGACAGTGCGTTGTGTTTGAGCGCGTTTTCTCGCTCCTGGTTGGATAATGTTGTATAATCTCGCTGCCTGTCAGAGAGATTAACTCGGTTGACGTGTGCGATCGAAACTGGAGTCGAGCAAGTGACAATTGCTTGCTTAAAAGCAACGAAATGTGAAGCTAGATTTTATCAAACGACGTGCATCCTTTTCAGTCTGTGTTCAAGCGTGGATTTTACACATTTGGCACGTCTGTTATTTGAGAATTATCCAGTGTCTATGGATCTTAAGCCTAGAGTTACACATTGAATTTGAAGGTTAAGACACAAATAATGTCTGCATATTCTTCCCCCCTTTTGCCTTCTCATTGGTCAAAGACGTTGATTTTTCGGCAAGCCGTCAGCTGTCGTCATGCCAAACTCTGCTTGACCACTGGTTACCATGGAGACGTAACATCTTCCTAATGCTGTTGCCAGGCACCATCCGTAGTAGTAGAGGGTGTGGACACGTGGTGGTCTCACAAAAAACGTGCTGGTTTCAACACCCTGTTTGTGAATGTTCAGTATTTGATTGCACACATAATTGAAATAACAGAAAGATACTTTTTTTTGGCACCCCATTCAGGTACAGCTCTTGTGTGGCCATGCATTTCTGTCCACACTACACCACATCATGTTATATTGCTATAAAGCCATGGATTACATAACTGATTGTGCAATATATCAAAATGTCAGGACTAAGTTCAACCTCTCCCTCCCTGATCTCCCTTTCTGTGCTTTTCCCCTGCAGAGTGAAAGGCTGCTGATCAAAGGAGGGCGAGTTGTTAATGATGACCAGTCTTTCTATGCAGATGTCTACATTGAAGACGGGCTCATCAAGTGCGTATTTGGGGACATTGTATGAGCGTGTTGTTTTAAGCACTGCACAGGCTGTTTTCTACATTTCTTTGCTCTTCCTTTCTTTTTGTGTTCTTTTCCATCTTCTCAACCCTTTTGCATTCCCATGTGTATTTTGCCATGACAAATCTTTTCCATAATCTTCACACCTCCATAATTTGGCTTCCTTTTCCCTTTCATCAATTCATCTATTTTTGCACATCTTATCCTGGGTAGGCAGGTGGGGGAGAACCTGGTTGTCCCTGAGGGAGTCAAGGTGATCGAGGCCAATGGCCGCATGGTGATACCAGGTGGAATAGATGTTAACACCTGCCTGATGAAGTCCTATCTGGGCACACAGCCTGTTGATGACTTCTTTCAGGGCACCAAGGCTGCACTTGCTGGGGGCACCACTATGATCAGTGAGTGTGAATGCTTAGACTTAGTCAGCAAGTGTCAGCTACAGTATAGCACATACCATATCTACATTTGTCTTTAAGTGTTTCAAAATACTGATTACGCTCTTTCTTTTTTCTATGCCTTGTGCCCTTCCTAATTTTCAGTTGACCATGTAGCCCCTCAGCCTGGTGACAGTTTGCTGGAGGCGTTTGAGCGCTGGCAGGAGGCCGCAGACAAGAAAGCCTGCTGTGATTACTCTCTGCACGTAGACATCCCCCAGTGGAATGAAAATGTTAAAGATGAGTTGGAGCTTCTGGTGCAGGACAAAGGTACGTCCATTTTTAATTATTTTATGATATGTGGCCTTTCTTGCAGTTCTTGTTTCAATCCCTAGTTTGGGCACAATTCACAAGAACAATAGGGACAGATTTAGAAACAATTTGGCTAAAGTGCTGAATCCTCTTAGAGTCAAGACACTGTAGAGAGCCATTGTTCTCACTGCTGTCATTGTGGCCATGTGCAAATTTCACTTGTAATCTGTTTGAGTAGAAAAATTAGCATTTTCTTCTGGGGCAGCTTTAAAAGTCACCATACGAGATAAACCAGCTGCTTGTGTGTCCAGCTTCCTTCTAGGAGTTGTATTATTTGGCTAGACACAAACACGCACTGCTTTCCATTCCTACTCACTACAGTTTGTCTTTATTATCCACGCTCCTGAGTATTTACTTTCTCATTATGAAGCCGTTCATTGTTTCTTCTGTTGCCAGGTATCAACTCCTTTCAAGTATACATGGCTTATAAGGATGTGTACCAGATGACCGATTCAGAGGTATGTTTTATACTCATAAATTCCACGAATCTGTACTGTACGAATCCTCTGGCTTCTGTTTTTAACAGTAGAAATCTGAAAATTGGTGTTCTTGTCTTTTAGCTGTATGAGGCATTCTCATTTCTGAAGCAGCTGGGTGCTGTGGTGTTAGTTCACGCTGAAAATGGTGATCTTATTGCTCAGGTAAGTGCTACTGCCTGCTGAAAAAGGATATCTTATTATGTAGGTAAGTGCTGCTGCCTTTTTTTTTGCTCTCTCCAGCATGCACCACAGCTTAGAGATATTCTTGTTACATAATGCTGCATCTCTCAGAAAGAGAAAGCAAGGATTAATACGCCTGCAGCTGCAGCTGCAGTTGAGAATGACATGTTTATCTTAGGCCACCATTAAAGTTGACCATTATTATTCTAATGAGGATGATGATTATGTAATGGTGATTAAGTTGGTGAGGGTGAAGGTGCTGATATAGCTAGCAGAAGTGATGGCAAGTATTAGTTGTGGTCATGGAAATGATGGCCCAGATTAATGAGACAATTATGGCAAAAACTTTGATGTATGTGAAGATGAATCAGGGTAATGGAAGATAATTGCAGTGCTGATGAATGATCATGACACGCTTGTTAAACTAACTGTAAGAGAAATAGGGAGATAGGTGATGAAAATTCATATCAACCCCATAGAGAACAAACAAACACTAAAAAGGGAGCAGGGTGGGGATCTGGTTGTCATCCAGGTTTTCAGAGAAACTGAAATGTGCTTAATCTTCCAGCTGTGCGCTGGCTTTCGAAGATTACACTGCATATTTATTTTAGCTTGACAGGCCAAAAGATTTGTTATTTCTAATTCCTGAAATCTCATCAGAGGCATTCAAACATGGCTGTACAGTTACTGTATGTACAGCTGTCAGTGATTGCATTGCATGTGAAGATAATTCTGACATTCTTTTGTTATTCTTATAAATTTTTTTTTTTTTGCAGGAACAGCAAAAAATACTTGGAATGGGAATTACTGGCCCAGAAGGCCATCCTCTGAGTCGTCCCGAAGAGGTGATTTTTTCCCCCCCCATAGCTTCACTGTTAATCAATTCACCTGCCACTGTATAGGTTCTTGGCTCTAGTTTGTTCCCTTCCTGTGCAGTTGGAGGCTGAGGCGGTGTTCCGTGCCATCACTCTTGGCAATCGTGTGAACTGTCCTGTTTACATCACAAAGGTGATGAGCAAGAGTGCAGCTGACACTATCACCCAGGCCCGGAGGAAAGGTAGTTCTTAATCATATAATGTCCTTTTCTGTCTTTATTAAGGATGAAATTAACCATTCTACCATTCTGCTCAGGTTCGGTGGTTTTCGGAGAGCCAATTACAGCTAGCCTGGCCACTGATGGTTCGCACTACTGGAGCAAAAACTGGGCCAAGGCTGCTGCCTACGTGACCTCTCCACCTTTAAGTCCTGACCAGACAACCCCGGACCATCTTCACACCCTGCTGGCCTGGTACGTCTCACTTTTTCTTTTTAAACAGTGAATGGATATTGCTAAAAACTGTAGTAATTAAATTTATAGAAGACTCCAGAGTTTTACAACAAGTAGTTTGTATGAAGTCTGAGAAAATGTGCAGTGTCAAGAGTGTTTCATAAACCCTAAAACAGGCAAAAACTTTTAGTATTTATGTAAAGGCAGACAAAAGCTTAATTTAGCTACAGTATGACCTCTGCTCAATGTGAAATGCAAATAGGATCGAAGACACAAAAGGAGACTCTTACGTTTTACCCCTACACACTCTTTGGTATTCATGCCACAAACAGCTGCTAGTGTTATGCAGAATTTTAGATCAAACTTCAGTGAAACAGAAGAACAGATGGAGAGAAGGTGAAGGTGTGAGGAGAGGCAGAAGAGAAGAGAGACTTAATTACAGACTAAGGACTACATAATCATTTGGAAGCCACTTTACTGTATATTCAGTCAAGCACACGATAATGGTTGGTTAACTTGTACCTATGCATAAGTGCAAGTCAAGGCCAAACTCACCTCAGGTATTACCTCAGACACAGTACTCGCACCCGTCACACATATCACACACACACAATGCGGAGAACTTCCAGCTGCACATTTTAAAATGCCCCCGATTCCACAAATAGCACTGAAACCTCTATTATCTGTTGCCTTGGCTACCGAGTGCCTCCCTCCTCCTTCTCCTCCTCCTCTATCTTCCTCTGTTTCTCCACCCTTCGTCTGAAGCTCCTACTTCTCAAGGCGGGTCCATGCTGTCAAGCCGGTGGTGTGATACTGCTGTTTTCTTTGAGCCACTCCTGAAACAACGGGGTGTATCCTTAGGTTCTTTTCGGAGACATGAACACAAGAACAGCTTTTTTTTCCTCCTCAGATTTCAGTGAAGCCCATTATTTACATAATAAGCACTTTCTTGGCATTAAGGTGACGATCCCACAGCTCACTAACACGGAGTAATCACTGTAATTAACAAATAAATTAAAGGTCTGATAACTGAACCGTGACAATCACAATTCTTTATCAGCCAGATTCAGCCTTATTTATTCAGAGCTAAAGCGAGCATAAGTCTTGTTGGCTTTCTTTAATGATGCAGACCAGACTGAGCATTAATCTAGTTAATGTTTAAAGGACTGATACTGCAGCTGTGTTGCACCATTCTCTGTAGTTCAGTTGGCTGTTTTTCTGCAATAGGCCACTGCATGACTTGACATACTTTACCTTACATGCTCAGTGAGGACACCTGGTGGCTAGTGGTTAAAAAAATAACTTCTCTGTATGTGTCTTCTTCATTCTGTCTTTTTTTTTTTAACGTAAACGTTTTTATTTTATTGATTTGTTGCTATTTCTGCAGACTGAGCTCTCTGAGGGGTTTAAAACTTTTAGCAATTTGTCAGGGAATCTTTTAACATTAGACAAGTCAATGACTGCATCCTTAAGTGTTTGCTGATGATTTCACTTCATTTTGTTGCCTTGATACAGTGGGGACCTCCAGGTGGTGGGCAGTTCTCACTGCGCTTACAGCACCTCCCAGAAAGCTATTGGTAAAGATGACTTCACCTTGATCCCCGAAGGAATCAACGGCGTCGAGGAGAGAATGGGCTTTGTCTGGGAAAAGGCAGTGGTGAGCAATGAGGGCATGTTTTCGTTGTTTCTTTTGTGTAGGTGTGAGGTTTTTGTGTAGCACTCTAAACATCCACTTCTTTTTCCCTTAGGCCATGGGGAAGATGGATGAAAACCAGTTTGTGGCAGTCACATCCACCAACGCTGCTAAAATCTTCAATCTGTACCCACGTAAGGGTCGGATAGCTGCGGGCTCTGATGCAGACATTGTCATCTGGGACCCTGACAGCGTCAAAACCATCACTGCCAAACTCCAGCAGTCGGTGAGGACAAAAAGAAAAGAAAGATGATGAGGGAAAAGAGAGGGTGGGTAAATCGGAGAGAGGGAGAAGAACTAATAAAATAAGGGGGGGGAGGTCTAGACAGAGGCTGCACAACAGAAGGTTTCATGGGAGACTGCAGAGTGTAAAATAGGATAAGAACCATGTGGAAGATCACAGGAGGGGAACAGAAACCTGAATAATAATATGCAGTCAAGTCTAGCTTTATTTTACTCAGTATATATCATATATGTGTGCTAGACCCAAAATAGTAAGCCTCAATGTATTAAAAGTTTTTTCCTAAATTAATTAAAATAATATTTCGTAAAGGCAGATGAGACAGAGTTTACACATGAATAGCTGTTCATTCTTATTGTGTTCGAGTCTGAGCAAATGTGCGGTCAAATGTGCATTTTGTACATTTCTCTCTGAAAATCAGAGATGGCAAGTGAAATTTCGTATTGTGAAACCGACACCGAGTCTACTGAAAATGACACGGAACAATAACCATGCTCCCGAGTTCACACTGTGGACCGTGGATTATCAGGACATTGTTGTTTTAATCCTTTAAGCATCACAGATGAAGCCTTTTCACCTTTTTCAACAGCAGCAGCTATCACACAGACAGCTGTGTCTGTGTGAAGGATAAGACTAAATCTATCTGCAAAACAAAATGAGCTATAGGCAAATGGTAAAACAAAATTGCCTTCAAAAATGTAACTCAATACACCGTAGTTCATTTATTGGTCTGTTCTGCCACTCCCAAAGACCCTAATCCAGACTGAAGCCAGATTTAAGTTATAATCTCCCTTCACCCCTCACCCATTGTGTTATATCTCCGCCCATCCCCCTGAATTTATACAGTCACCCCCCGTATCCCCTTGCCCCCCACTTATTTATCCCCCATCTTCTCATATGCTGCATTTTGCTGCATCTATTAAACCCTATGATAAAAAACAAGCTTGCCCTGACTGCATAGAGAGGCTAAACACTGTACAGTATTTGGAAAAATCAAATAATCCTCTGTTTTCTGTACTTCTTTGTCTCATATTTTCTCTCTGCACAGGCTGCAGAATACAACATCTTCGAGGGCCTGGAATGTCGCGGAGGTCCAGTCCTGGTGCTGAGTCAAGGCCAGGTGGTGTATGAAGAAGGAAAGCTGCATGCTCAGC
The DNA here is from genome assembly GCF_018398535.1 of Haplochromis burtoni. NCBI lineage: Eukaryota > Metazoa > Chordata > Actinopteri > Cichliformes > Cichlidae > Haplochromis > Haplochromis burtoni. The sequence continues at coordinate 445,853 of NW_024582706.1, read as the reverse complement.
AGGGCACCGGTCGATTTATTCCACGCAAACCCTTCCCAGATTATGCTTACCAGCGTGTAAAGTTCAGGAATGAGGTAGAGTATTTAGAAGATTTTAAAAATACTTAAAAAACAGTGTTATAAATGTCACATTGAAAAATTTCATTGAAAGATTAATTGGGTAGTAGATGTTTGAGGATTTCTTTTCCTTATCTTGCTGCAAGTCCTCATAAAAAGGTAAAAATTTAAATATGCCCCCAAAATGAGGCAAATAAAGATTTGAAGAAGACTCTGTAAATTAAATAATTGTACAACCTAACCTTGGTTGGAGGAATTTGGGATGTTTATTTTTACCTTTTGTACAGATTATTATGTTATGATAATGAAAAAGAAAAAAACAAAACAAAACAGGAGCTGAATTGATTAGAAACATGATCATTATTCTCTCTTTTTTCACCAGTAGGTGATTCAGGCAAAATACAAATGAGCCAATTAGTCCCGTATTATGGAGACTAATGTGCTGCAGGCCATTCGCTTCTAAAGAATGAATAATAGGTTGGCTTGTTTGTGTCTCTGTCTGTTTTCTGCCCAGGTAAAGCGTAAGCAGGGTGTAACTCGGGGGATATATGATGGCCCTGTATATGATGTTGCTCCGACTCCCAAATACATTACTCCTTCTCCGTCAGCCAAAACCTCTCCCACCTCTCACCAGCCACCACCAATACGTAATCTTCACCAGTCCAACTTCAGCCTTTCAGGTAAGAAAAGTAATATATTTTCAAACAGAATGTACTCTAAATACACAGTTATGCAAAATTGATTTCTTTTGCAATTAGAGCCATCTAATATATTAATTTTGTCCTCATTTTAGGTGCACAGATTGATGACAATATCCCACGTCGCTCTGGCCACCGCATTGTAGCACCCCCGGGTGGTCGCTCCAACATCACCAGCCTTGGCTGAATACTTGAATACATATGAAGCACGGCTGGTGCGACGCTTCACCTACTGAGTGTGTGCGAGTGTATGTGTACGACTGAGTGTAAGCGCAACGATATGAATGAATGCCTTTGCATTTTTCTGGCATAACGTGACCGTTTCTGTCATATCGGTTTGTCATGGTCACTCAGAACAAAAAAAGCACATTTCTACTTCTAATCCAAAAAAGGTGTGTGAGATACAATCAGCTAAATAATTCAAATCAATAAAAAGTCACGTTCCAGGCACACACACACACAAACACACACACACACAGATTCAGTGTTGGACCCCCTCCAACCAACCCATCGCCCAAGTGTTATGTCATAAACTTATTTCCTGTGAGCATGACTTCCTTCTTATTCTTCCTCACCTCCCACATCTTACCGTGTGGGTCTGACCTGGTGCTCCTTTCCACCCACATGGTGGACAGCTCAAGAATTGTCAGATTTTTTTCTGCATCTGGTTCTAATATCTTGGCAATATTTGTTTCATTGTGGCTCAAGCGGATCAGTTACACTGCATGGACGCGTCTTTAGATGTTACACTACTTGTGGTTTATTGTTGCAATGGAGGAACACTTTAAAATGAACTCAAAGCACATTCGTATTCAACAGCACAAGCATATTCTTATATTGGTATATGTATGGCTTGAAAACCCTAACGACATCCACTGTGGGAAGAGGCAGTTGTTACCTAGTTAAAAACATATTCATGCAATTTAAATTACTGTAAATTTTGAAAGGAATGCATTTTTTTCTCCGCCACCAGATACTATATGCAAATGTGTCAGTACTCTCTTACACTCTGTGTGAAAGTAGATAAGCAGTCAAAGTGAAAACAGAAACAAGTGAACTAAATTAAGTTCTAGATTGATGTACCTACATAATGTAGACTTCTCAGTGTGCGTGCTTAGTTTGCTGCCAATCACTCCCACCAGAATAAGAACTTTGTTGTAATGACATGCTAAACTCACTGCAGAAAAAGAACTTCTGAAAAGGTTTTTTTTTTTTTTTTTTTTTTAAAATCTTTTATTGTTTCAGTTATTTATTTCTGGGCATTTTCCTCATTATAGTACATTTAGTGTTTCTCTGTTTTGTTTACTCGTGTCTGTTGTCACCAATGGAACCACTTAATAAAGACTGGACTGTTGTCAAAAATGATGGTAAAACAAACACACTGTGAGTTATTAGTAATATCATTTGTTATTCTGATCGTAATCAAAATTCAGATGATTGAATATAATTTTTCACGATCTGTCTCTGTCTTTTCTAAATTTAGAATTACTGAATGCATTTTCTCAGGTTAAATCAAAGGCCTTATTTATTGTAATACACCTTGAAAGGAAACTTTAGAACAGCCAGTTTTGATAGGTTGTAATTGTATGGTTACAAACTAAAGCACAATTATAATGCTTTCACTTTATTGTATTTTGTTTAAGATTGGAGAGACTCCTTCAGAGTCACTGTTATACAGGAAAGTCGCTGCCAACATAAACTGCATGTAGTTAATCAGAAAGATTTAGGTAACGTTGCTGTTAAAAGCATTAGCTACAATCCCCCCAAAAAAGGTTCCCCCCCCCAAAAAGGTGGAAAAACTGATTTATAAATATAATTATATAATTTATTATTACAATTTATAAATCACAGTAGAAAAAGTTGCTAAACTGGAAAGAAATGAGTACAGGAATGAGAACACTACATTTTTTATAGATCAAGACTGAATGAAAACCAATCTGATGCAGGACTAACATGGAGAGACAAACAACCATTTACATTCACATGGAAATTTAGATCCACCGATTAACCCAACCCCACTAACTGCATGTGTTTGGATTGTGCAAAGAAGTACCTGGAGAGAACCCACGCAGACACGGGGAGAACATGCAAACTCCACACAGAAAGACCCCGGCCAGTTGGCAGAGTCGAACTCCCTCTTGCTGTGAACCAACAGTGCTAACCTTTTTAGCATATTGTGAAATTTGACACATTACAAAAACGTTTGGTATAACAGGATGTAGTAGAAAGAATCTAAAAAAGTCTGATTTAGGTTTCTGTTTTCAAAATTTAGAGAAGCTGTATTTTAACATTGGATTTCTTCTGTATCTGTGTGCAATATGGAAAAGGTCAGCAGAGGGCGTTCTGGATGTTTTTTTGTCAGTACACATGGCTCTTGCTGCTTTACAGCCTATCCAGCTTACAGTCAATAGTGACAGCAGGCACACAGTGGGGTTCCATGTCTGACGAAAAAGCCTTTCATGTCTATGATGGCAGAATGTTGGGTTGTACTGGAAAGCTGTGCTACTTCAGAGTAGTCTGAGTAAAAGTGTATTTCTAAAAGATGTCCTTTCACTTTATGATAGAGTAGATCAGTACCAATGAGGTTTTTTAGCAGTATTTTTATGCACATCTGAGGCATCATTTCCCAGAGTTAATTTAAGTGTATCCTTAACTGTCATCCCACTAACTGGGCTCTATGAAGCCCCAGGAGTTATATTTTTGTTATATCTCTTTTTTCAATCTTTCAGGTATTTTATGATTTTGTCAGTTAATGTGTTTCTAATGATGCCACATCATTGCTTTCTATTTCTGCTTTGATTAGTGTTTTTTTTTTTTAAAATACAGATGTTTTAAAAAGAACCCAATTCTGCCGTTGCAGTTTTAGCAAACTGATTTATTCAGTTATTGTTTGTCCTAAGTTAAAGTATCACATAATATCAAGGGAGGCAGGGGTACCTGTCATGTGTCAACTTAGATGCTATTACTGCATTCATCATCTTGATGGGGAACTTCCCAGACTGGAAGTCATCAGAACATTGGAGACATTGCCAGATCTACTTGAGACAGATAGATGCCCTGGTTATGCCACACATGAAAAGGACAGCTGATGCTGTTATATTGCAAGCCACAATCCCTCCTGGGAGTGAAGAAAATTCCATCTGCCGATGTGACTGTCCAATATTTGGCTGGACAATCTACTTGACAAAGGTGTCACCTTTATCTGACGGAAGAGTGGAGTGCCCAGAACGAGGTGCTGTCCCGAGTGGAGGAGTTTAAGTACCTCGGTGTTTGTTCACGGGTGAAAGCAGAGTGAAGCAGGAGATTGACAGACAGCCTGGTACAGTCTTGGCAGTGATGTGGATGCTACACCAGTCTGCTGTGGTGAAAAGAGAGCTGAGAGAATCAGTCAATTTGACGGCTAATGTGACCATACCATCCCATATGGTCAGGAGCTCTGTGTAGTGACTGAAAGAATGAGATCACAGATGCAAGCATTTGGATGCCGCTACTCCTTCACATAGAAAGGCACCAATTGAGGTAGTTTGGGTGACTGACTGGGATGCCCTGTGTGTCCCTTCAAGGTGAGGTGTTTTGGACATGTAAAGAAGGCCCCAGGGCAGACAGAGGACATGGTGGAGAGGTCATGTCTCTGGGCTGGCTGGTTTTTGTGTTATTTCAAGTATTTTATATCAGTTTCATCACAAAAATACAACACAAATAATGTTTACTTTATATCAAAATCAAAATATTGTTAAATAAGCTGTTAAATAACAATTTGCATTGTATTTGGAATAAAGTTACAAGTTGAATCAAAGAAAGCTATTGATTTTAATTTTTTACAAAATATGTAAATTAATTGTAAGTTTGAAAAAATAATAATAATGAAAATCATTTTTTTCTTAAGATTATATTAATTATGTAACTAATAATGCATTAAGTAGAAATAAGGTTTGTTTCTGCCACCAAGGAGGTTACATTTTTTGGTAGTGTCTGTAAACATGATATCTCAAGCATGGGGTCAACAAGCCATTAAAATTTACCTCACATACGCCGAGGTCAGCTTATAAAAAAGCCTTATAACATAGAAACTATAATTTTTACAAGTGTGGTCTAACATATAGTATAAAGGTGATTGAGATTGAGAACCTTCACAGAGATATGGCATAGAGATTCAACATATCATGTAAAATTTGACCTCTAACCTCTCCTTCAAACTCGATTGATCTGAAGGACAATGCTAAATATCTACTAAAAACTATGTTACTTAAGATATAGAGACTGATCTACAACGCTAAATATCTTGTTTCTTTGGACCTCTGATCTCTTCTTATATGGTTAAACTTTCACAAAGTGTCTTTTATCTTTAAAGCTGTGCTTAAAAGTCTACTGCCTTTGTTTGTATTGGCAACATTTAGAAAACAGTACTGGTATATGGGGATTATGAATATCAAGTTATAGTTTGTATCCAAATATCATGTCACATTTGACCTCTCATCATATTTCTCCATATTTCTCCATTTTACATTTACAAATTACCTGTTATCGATTAGCTACTCCCATATAATGGTTGTATAATCAAAGTAAACATCCTTCATATATAGTCATTGATTAATTGTTGTTTAATAAAGATGATTTATTATTATTACCTTCAAGTAAAATGTGCATGTGATTAAACAGTATGATGATCCTATTTCTAACAAGATGGAGCACTGTTTAAAAAAAAAACAAAAACAGAACTCTGACTCTGAATAACTTTACATTTAATTAAAAGTAGAACAAAGGTAACATATCAAATATGCAAACTATCAGTGTTTGTTGTTTGTAAAACAAATATCTAGTACTGTTTAAAAGTCTCAAGCTGCTGCTCATTTCTTTATGTTTTGCTGGGTAAATGGGAAATAGGTGCAAGGATTAAGTGAAATAGATACATGGACATATAGTGTATATGGTAAAAACATAGCTTGTAAAATTTTAATGAGCCTGAAAGTTAATATTTGGTATGACTGCCTTTATTCTTCAACAAAGAATAAACTCTGTTAGGCAAGCTGCCTTGTAATTTTTTTATATAGTCTTCAGGAATAGTTCTCCAGGCTATCTGAAGAAGATCCAAGGCTCTTCTTTGGATGTTGTTCTGTTCTCTGTCAAGACGAACCCACATAGCTTCAATAATGCTGAGGTCCGGGCTCTGGGGAAACCAATCCATGACTGATAGTGTTCTGCTGGCATACCTCACTCTTTTCTTCCTTCTTCCCTTCCTTAAGAACTGCTTCTTGACAGCCATCACTTCCAGTGAACAATTTCGGATGAGCTTTTGGTGAATAGAATACGGGTCAGATGCATGTCTCAGGTCCTGTGTCAGGTCTTTCAGGAACTGTCCCCCGGTTTCTGAAGGACATAACTTTCAGATATGTTAGATGTTATTTAGGTCTGCACGCTTCCTCTTTTACCTTCAACTTGAATATTTTCCTAAAACCTTTTAAGCACACACTGCATTTCAAATGAAAGAAGGGATGGCTAAAGAACATATAAATGCTATATTTAAAATTTCACCACAGCATCACATTTCAAAAAGTTGTGACAGGCAGCATTTTTATCATTGTATTGCATCCCTTATTACCTCTTCTTTTAAAAGTGCCCACTTAGTATTGGGGAACATAGAGCAATTAGCTTTGAAAGAGCGATCTTTTCAAATGCCTGTTTAGGATTTCAGCTGCTCAACAGTTTGGGGGCCTCATTTGTTGTTTTTCATTTCATAATGTGCCAAATGTTTTCAAAGGGTGACATGTCTGGGTGGATTTTCATCTGGACTCCTTTAATATTGTGCCATGCATGCTGGTGTTACTCATTCTGAATGTGGTTTAGCATTGTTTTGCCAGACCACAATAAGCGAGGCCTTTCCTTGAAAAGGACTTCATCTGGATGGCAGCGTGTGCTCCTTCACAACTTTTATATTATAGCTGGCAGGCTCTTAACAGTGACAAATACTCATGAAAGAGAGGCTATAGATGGGCCACAATTGAAAAGAAAAGCCTGCATAAAGTCCCTTAGTTTGTTGTTGGGTGACCACGCAATGCCAGAACAGCCTGAACGTGCCCTGGCAATAACATCCATCCACCCATTTTCTTAACAGCTTACCCATTTCAGGGTGGTGGAGACAGCTTTCATCAGGAGACAAGTGCAGTACACTCCAGACAGTTTCCCAGTCTATGTGAGGGCCCCTGGCAATAAAAATGTCTGAAACTCCATTGGAGGGATAGAGCACCGTTTTACCAGAAGATATTTCCTCATTTAGTGTTTTGATGATAGCGATGGAGAGTGCTGTCTAACAAGGCGGTCCAAAATCTCTAACAGGGGTTTGAGCGGAGAGTGACTGGTGACTGCGAAGGAGATAGCATATCACTGACAATATATTTTTTACACATTGGGGACCATGGATTGGAGCAGTGTGATCCTGGAAAAGAGCACTAACACTGAGATAGATATGTCAGGATAAAGGTTATCACTCAGAACAACTTTGCATTGACTGGCAGTGATCCACTGTGAGTCTGTTTTAAACATCGCTTATCCCAATGCATGAGTGTAGTGAACTACACAGTAAGCAGCCATTATGTAGTTTTCTCCTGCTCCATTAACATGGAACAGCATGGACCGCAGACTGTCTCATATTAGTTTCACACAGCATTAGTCAGCGAACTTTCACAGATGTCACATGATATCTTAAAGTAAGCAATAAATGCTACACAAAACATATCAACTAGCACGACAAAAAGCCATGTACATCCAAACGCTACATACGATTAATTATGCTGCATCTGTATAATATCTACACCCATCTGTGTTTCCTTGGAGGCTCATTTCCCTTTATTGTGGTCCTCAACAATAACAGCTACTTCTACTTCACTTAATTTCCACGTTTCATCTGGAGACTGATATCACTTGTTCTCAAGTGTTTTCTCAAAGGAAGCGCTGTTTAGTGAGTTTGCTTTATTGGGGTTGCTTTTGCACTCTCTGTGCATCAGTTGCATTCGTTATAGTGTCCCAGAGTTTATTTGTGTTTGCCTTCTAAAGTCCTAAAACACCATGTTGTGTTTTAGGGAGACCAGGTGTGAAAGTGATAATTATGAAAATGAATAAACAGTTTTTAAAAGCTGCAGGGAGAGCAGTGCTGGGGCTTGCTTTAGAAACAGTGGAGCCACTTACCCTTTCTATGATCATAAAAAAATGTAAAGGTCAGAAAGATGTTCATCATATGCAATCTGAAATGTCAAAGATTTTAATTTTATGTCGCATGTAACAGATAGGGGTATTTTGTAAAAGCAATAAAGCAGACTAGTAATAGCACATAGTTTGACATTTATTTGATCTTCGCACTAAAACTTTATTTGCTTGGAGATTTTTAATTTACATCATGCAGACTATATATATATATTTGAAAAGAACATTTTCTGGCTTCTAGTACAGATGAACTGAATCCAGACAACATCACCTTCACAGAGACCAACAGAGACCTGCATGCTGCCGCTGCCATCTGCTCTGGGAGTAAACCAAAGGGATGTAATATTGAGCTTCTGAGGCTGAAATTATGCATGTCTTCCGATTTTCTGCTGCAGGCGATGAAATCACAGAAATGTAAAACAGTGGCTGTGTGTACGTGGAGTTTACACAAGTCTGAACAGGTGCCATAACAATGCAATGACTTCCCATCCCTTGAAAGAGTACAGACCGCTTCTTGGGCATAACAGAGGATTGACTGCATCCAGGCAAATTACTGAGCCAGCTGTGCTTTCGTCCTACTACTGATAGTCCCATAGGTCCCTGCAGTGCATATTTGAGCTGCATCCAGCATCCGTGCAATAAACAAAAAAGTCTGCTAGTTCTCTTTAGAACGTGACGACATTTTGAGAGACATCCAAAAACAAAAGAAAATACGCGGTAATGAATGGTCCATTATTCGTAGCTCTAAAACAGACATGTTTGCAGAGATAGTATGGATCATAACTATAGTCCTAATTTCAACAACAAAATTATCAAGACCAGAAAAATGATGATTGCCTTCTGTGGATGAAGTAGAGGGATGCAGTTTGATTATTAATGGCATTACCACTTGACATGATTACACATCCCCATGTTAAATGTGTCATCATCAAATGCTTTTAACAGCAGTAAATCGCATCTGCCTGAGAAAGACAAAAGTTTCTTTAAATAAGATGCTGTCCATGCTGAACTTTGGGGAAAATGGTCTAGACTCTCGAGGCATTCAGAATCTGAAATGGATGAAGATTGATTTAAACTTGAGCAACAATGTTTGGTGTCCTCTTTACTTGAGTAACAGACGAGACTGCATTTGTTATATGGATGAACTTTTTAAATAAAGCTTTAGGGCAGCAGTTTTTACAGTACTTTTTTATCCCCCAAATGAAAACAGTCAAAGCGAATTACTGGAAATAGAAACGAAGTGTATAACGTATCTATCTGTCACTCCTTTGGCACTGCTTATCCCACTTAGTCTTTCACAGGGTGGCTCTGGAGCCTGTCTCACGGTGCAAGAGACCAGAGAGTGGGGGTGTTATTTACTAACATGCAAACTTAACCACATGTAGTAAAATTTCGACACTGGGCTGCTGTCACAACTTTGATTCTAAATTAGCTACACAAGTGAACACCCCCACCCTGCCCAAACCTTCTTTTGTGAGGATAAAGACAAAAACAACAAAAAAACAACAAAGGACTGAAGAAACATTTGGAAACCCAAAGAAATGGTCAATCAGGAGATGCGATGACATCCCTGCAATCACTTGAAACAGAAAATCACATGTCACCACCTGCAGGTCATCAGCCACACACACACACACACACACACACACACACACACACACACACACACACACACACACACACACACACACAC
>NW_024582706.1:375775-436189 GCF_018398535.1 Haplochromis burtoni | reverse complement strand
CACACACACACACACACACACACACACACACACACACACACACACACACACACACACACACACACACACACACACACACACACACACACAACCACGCACACACAGAGGGTTTTTATTACTTCCTACGGATTATGAGCTCAGACTTATCTGTGAGGAAATGGCACAAACAAAGTAAACACATTTGAGGAGACCCATGGGGTAAATTAAAAACACTGAAAAGTGGTCTCGCCTTGAGACCATTACACCAATCTAAGCAGTGCGGTCCTGCAAGTATGGAAATCACGTTACTCTGTGAGTGTCAAATTGAGTTCTCTGAAAATCACATGATTGTTACATAAAAGCAGAGCAGAGGCTGTGAAAGGTTCTGTTAGATTTCATCAGTATGCAGTGAGGAAATCCTAAGTTCACTTTTAAACGTGTGTATAAATGAATCCTTAATTTAAAAGTCCTTTAAAAAGAATGGACAGAATATAAATGTGTTCATTCAGGATGTATAACTGCAAAACCTTAACAACATGTACCAATGAATTTAAATGCTGTTTTAGCTGTTTCTCTTTTATCTTTATGAAAAACTGTTCCACCTGTTCCGCTTTGCCACAAATACTGCATTGCGTATTTTTCTTCCCTGCTGAAACCTATTCATCATAACAAGTCCTGGTATAGTGACCATTGTGACATCGCACATTTGGTACGGCATGGCTCTGCAATGTGATCGCTTCATTTTCTGCATATATTTTTATTTTTCGTTCAAGACCGTTCTTGCAGCCTTCCATCGGCATGGAAACCCCTTCATCTAAAACATGAAGAAGCCGTTAATGCATTTTACAGTAATGACTATTCTCACTTGTTTGGATTTACTTTGACAGCAGAAACCAAACTGACATTGATACTGTGCAAATTAGCCTTAAAACATACCATGCAGTCTTCATACATTACAGCAAGTGCAAAGCTAAGCACAGCAGAGGACTGTCAAATATATTACATATTTCATAGAAATATATAATTGGCATATTTATCCTGCTTCATAAACATTTAGGAACATTTGAATAACCCACTTTTCATCTGAAAAGTAACTTTTATCGTGCAGGTATAGGCAGATGCCATCATGCTAAAAGATGCGCTTTTATATAAAATGTGCTGTATATGTGTTATTTCCTGCTTCCTTGTTCCTACCAAGAATGCTGATGGCACAGCTTTGATGAGCTGAGGCTGGTGTGACCATGAAAAGATGAAAAGACATAAATGACAGCCTATCGAGGAAGACGGGGAGGATCAAATCTCACATCATCTGTCTGGCATATTGGCGAGAAATAGTGTTTACAGCTCTGCTGCAAGGCTCCCCTTAACATAGGAACATTGCACTGACAGAATTTATCGCATCCTTAATGCTTTATCTTCACTTCTACCAATCCTGAATGTTGTGTGTGTGTGTGGATAAGTTGCAGAACTCTTTACATCTTCTACTCTTACACCTTCTGATAGGATCTGAAAATAAACCCCTCTCATCGGAAAGCACAAACGAATAAGACAGGCGAATTTCAACATATTACACGAATATGTCTTTTCACTTTGAAGCAATGAGCCCAAGGTTCTCTGTGCATGTAAAGCCAATTCAAAGGCAATTCAATCTAGCTTTCTGTCACTCAGAAGAAGAGTGAGCTTAAGCTCTTGAAAACACCTGACAACTCCAAAGACCACTTGATATACTACTGGGCAGTGTGCGAGGAGGTTAACATGCTGGGATTTAGTTCACCAGGCGCAATCGCAACACTTTCTTCTATCTTTATAAAATCAATAAAATGAACATCCATCAGATGTATCCCTTGAATTTAATGAAGAGTTTAACTTTAACACTTTTTCTGGATGACAGACAATTTCTTATTCAATTATCATTTACAAAACCTTTTATGGCTAGTGCTTATTATTATGAGTAAAAGTTGATTGATATGATGGTTCTGATGTTTCAAAGAAGGTTTTTAATATTTTTAAATGATTTAATCAATGTGTGCTTTCATTACTTTATTACCAGCTACATAAGAATTTGTCCTCTGTGGAATGCAAATACATCTAGGTGGCTATTTCCTGAAAACTTAAAACTGAGGTCAGCACTTCATAATGTTTTTCCAGGTGAAAACAGCCTTTTATTGAATGGGTGACACACTTGCATAGTAATACAAGCGATTATTCTAATTGATGATAATAAGGACACACAATTATATGACTTTAGAGTCCATCAACTAACATTTTTTTCACTGAACCTTAAATCAAATGTGAGATTATTATAAGCCATCACCCGAGGAAAAAATAAAACAAGATGCATTTGAATTGAATTTTGTCAAACAGCAAAAGTAATTTAGTAATTAGTTGGAATTGTTTGAAAATCTAATTGTGAAACAGGAACGCATTAAATTCTGAGTGCTGTAACCAGCTCAAAGTTCAGGAGAAAACATGCTGTTCTGTGACAATGGAAAACAGAGCAGAGTGCAGGATTCAACTTTTAATTGCTGCGATGCCCCTGATAATGGGTACTCAAATATTAAAATGTGCTTGTTTTCCGAAATTATCAATTCCTTTCAAGAACAATAAAGTAATGTTTAAATAGTTATCGTAGCTATCATGTAAAATATATTGTGTATCACATAAATTCGAAGAACCTTCTTTTCTTAAAGGATCATTTCCAAGATTCAGGGACATCATATTTTGATATTTTATTACATCTAAATCTTTAGCAAATATTTTTGGTTCAGTGAAAAGAGTCATTTGAATTAAAATGACATGTTTTTTAATGTAAAGTTAATGCCTTTAATTGCTTAAAAATATTACTGTACTTCACTTCTGCATGTTTAAAGGGGTTATGACACAGAGAAAAAGCTCTACCAGGAAACTGACATACCACGCATGACCATCTGGTGTCAGCGTTGCATACTCAAACCAAACACAGATTTCTCATTTTTCTTTTCCTTTCTTTTTCGTTTTGACATTTTAAAGTCCTTCACGCTAATCTTTGTAGCAGTTAACACCTGTGAAGCATTTTCAGATAAGTCCAAATCCAAATTGCTTCTACATTTTAAACTTTTCTAGTAACAAGGTCCAGTGCAGAATATTTCAAAGTTGATAGATTGTTCCACCTTTTAGTGATAAACTTATTTTTTTATGATAATCTAATTTTCAGATATCAGCCAGCTGCAAAAATGACATATAATTGCGTGACAGTGGTGCTGTTGGTTCAACAGGAAGGCAGACAAAAGCTAAACTTCACTGGGCGTTCTTGACTTTGGAAGATGTAAATGGGAGAATGACCTCCACACTTCAGCCTGCTTAGAAAATTGTTCTGAAGTGTTTAACTGCAGCTTGCTGTTATGAAACTGAGAATTTGGACCAAGCTGACCTTGAATAAAGATGGCCTTGTCTCCAGTTTTGTACCACTTTCAAGTAAGGCTTCCATTCGCTGTAAGTAATGACTTTATTGATGAATAAATTTGCCAACATTTGGCTCAGTTCTTGATAAAAAAAAAAATATTGCAAGTTATTTTGCTTGGTGTCATTACAAGTGTCACACCTGCTGTTGCTCTCATTGTTACTGTGCAAAATAATCTGAGAACAGAGTGAATGTGCTAACAGCCAATGGGTATGTCTGAAGTTTTTAATGTCAAAGTCAAACTTTTACATGATTAATCTTCATACCAAACCATTCGTCAAGAGCTCTTCTCCTTCTTCCACATCATAGCAAATGCAATTAGTTCATTATGTAATTACAGGGGGGAATTGGCAAAGAAACAGAGCCAATTCCTAAAGGTAAAGAAAACAAAGAAGAGGAAAACAAAAATAACATTTTTTTTTCCTTTTTTTATCAAGTGCAGATTTGAACCTTAAGCATGCCATCGTTTGTTATGGTTTCCAGTTGTCTGTTCTACAGTGTACTTTATTTGTACATGGCTAGGGTAACAGCACAAGGGGGATGACAGGTACATGGCGTCCACTGAAGTGTCTCTTCTCAAAAGTGTCTTGATTAGTAGGTGGCAGATCTCAGACATGATGCCTTTCTCTGTCTCTCTCCCCTCTTCATTTTCGCAGTAGACTGAAACATCTTCATGTTTAAACGTGCAGTATAAAAAAAAGAGACACACCCACACAGATTCATTTACATAAAGTTCCCTTAAATCCACTCTTAAGTGTTTGAAAGGTGCCATCATGGAACTGCCATAAAACAGCAGTTTGAAGAAATATTTGCCACTTTTAAAAGGCAGGGCTGTCTCAAGAGTCTCTTTGCAAAACTCACAAACTGGTTTCTCCACGGGTTCTTGATGCCCTTTAAGGGTCTGAAAACCATTTATCTCAACTCATTCTCCCAGAGAATGAGCACGTGTCCTTTTGTCTCTCAGAACATACCATGCAGGATATTATGATTGTTTTCAATCCCCATGAAGTCTCCAAGAAGCGAAAAATCCCAAATGTTAGGCTTTGAATTTTGTTACATCCTCAGCACAGTCCATCAAAAACAGAGCTCAGTAAACAGCCATATTGGGGTATATGGGAGTAATGAAGGCTTTGGGAGTAAATACATCAGTGGACCTGAAGCTAAAGAGTGTTTTTTACAGAGTTGGAAAGTTAAAGATATATACAGGTATACAAAGTGTATCCACACACACGGAGCTGTTCTTATCCTTGTAAAATCTAAGGAGGTGTCACAATGATTCCTGCTTCATTTCCAGTCCAGTTACCTTTCAGTGAGGTGACAGTCAAGCCGCGACTCTGTGAGTAAGCTGAACCTTACTACACATTTTTTTTTAAAAAATGTCTTAGTTCACTCTTATGTTCCGAAAACAACCAGAAAAATTAAGAGACACACTAGCAATTTTCCAGCAGTGCTACATTCCTCTATCCAGACATTAATGAGATCAGAACAGATCAAGGGAGGAGAAGAGAGGAGAAAAGAAACTCATTAAGACCACAGGGACGACCTAACCCTATTATCCCTATCACACCACTGAGCCACACACTGATGATGGGAATTAAGATGTGTTGGCCTCAATCCACACCCACTCTTTAGCCCAGTGCAGCAGAGTGTGTCGAAGTCGTGCAGTAGCTGATGGGAAGGACAAAATGTGAAGGAGTCTGTTATCTGTGCAGTTCAGCACAGCAGTATGGGCGTGTTCAGGTCAGCACTGCGCGGTGAAACGGGTCGCAGCACAAGTCTTACGTTCCCAATTCACTATGTTCTTTTTTTAATATATATATATATATATATATATAGCCTCTGGCATCCTTTGTGCCAAAGTGAGCGAAAGGGCCCAAGGTTACTTCAAACTCTCTCCACGATAAAGAAGAAACGATCTCATCCACTGAAGCTAACTCCCTTGCTGCAATCATTATCTCCATTTCCCCGCGAGCACACACATTTAGTACAGATGTATCCAAATAGGCGTGGTATTCAAAAAAGCATGTGGTTTAAAAAAGAGAGGAAAAAAAAGTTAGCATAATCTTTCTTTCATGCAGTTTTTTTCTTTCCTTTTTTTCTTACAGAAGCTATAGAAGTTTGGTCTTTTCTATGAGTCCTACGTACAGCAGAATAGCTCCGGTTTTCACATTGTCTATCGTCACTTACAGTAGATGTCACTGAAATTCCCTTTAATGTAGTCTCACACATCAGTCAGAGATGAATAATTATTAAATACATTTCATGTTTAAATACTGGATGGAGGGGAGCAGGCAAAATGCTACAGCTAGTTCAATGATAATGTTAAAAAATTATGATAAAAAAGCACATACATACATAGTGCACATGAACTATGCACTGCGTTTATATGACTTATGTTTAAATATGCTGTGTGTATGTGTGTGTTGTGTTTGCCTGTTCTTAATTTTTTCTGTATGAAAGTTAATGCAGGTTATTACATACTTTATGTTACACAGCCACTGACTCGTGTCATAAACGGTGGCCTTATGCACGTCCACATTCTGTAAATGCACTGTATGTTTGTGTTTACATGCTATGCTCAGTGTATGAGCGCTTGCATGCGTATGAGTGCATATGTGTCCGCGTGTGCGTGAGAGAGCACTTATCATACATGAACACCGTTAGGATACCGTAGATGTGCAATGAACTAAGCACCCCAGTCTACTCAACGAAAGACAGCAGCGGAGAGATAACGCTGCTGTTTTATCAAATACTGACATACACTATATACATACAGACTGGGTGTAAAGGTAAAATAATAAACATATATTCTCACACACGCCCGAATACTGTGGCACTACTGACATACTATGAGGACACTGTATTCTGAAAAATTACATTTGATTGTAAGAAAAGTCTGTTTTCACATTGTTGCTGTTTGTTCTGAATCGTATGTGTTTTAAACAACTGACGTTTTTTTCTAGTGTGTAACATTACGGTGATCACACTCGGGTGGTACTTTACGCTCTATTTATGACAGAAAATCCTCAAGACATGAGCAGTTTGATTGGTTAATATCCCCCTCTTGTGTTATGATACAGTTGATTAGACATTAGAAAAATTGATTGGTTTGAATTAGATTCAAATAACTCAATCAAAGACCCGTCACTTCTTTTTTAATCTGTTTTGACTGGATGAAACCTCTGTGGTTTTTCAGCAGATGGCTCACCAGTTGAGTCCAAATCTGGTCTGCTGTAGACTCAGTTTTTATACGCACTCAGGAATTTATAGCATCAGAATTTACACCGTCTCCGCTTCTTTCTTCTTCATACAGTTCCCTCTGTGGGATAGGGTCAGGCATGCATCAGATTCAGGTAAAAAGAAGAGAAGATTGTCCTCCTCCACATTGTCATAAGAGGAGCTTTGCCTGTAGGTAACTTTCACCAGTATTTAGAAAAATGCTTTAGAAAGTGTTCTTTCTGTTCAGGGTTCTCCTAGGAGTTGATCCAATTTTTTTTCCTACATTTAAGGGCCTATAAATATTAGTCAGAATCAAAAAGTATTTTTGGAAAACATCTTTTCTGACAGTTTCACATCTTCCCAGGTTCCAAGTCCTTTCACGCTGATGACTTGCCAGTGAAGTTTTAATCCTCCCTCTTGTTACGGAAAAGGAAGTAGTGGTAAGGACTGCAAGGATGTCACAGGTAGACCTCACGGCGTGACAAGGTCAGGCAGGATGTGGTCTTGTAGTCCCCTCCTGTCCGCGTCAGTGGTATGACCTCAGGTGGGTTTTGGCCTTCTCCCCCTCCCTCCTCTTGTTGGCGTCTCCCAAAACCAGCACTGCTAAATGTGTCGTAGGATGCAGAAGTCATCTTGCGGTTAAGAAGGTTACGGTTGTGATCACCCATATTCCTGTTGTGGTTTCCCCTACCCAGGGTGCCAAGCGGATCCCCATTGGCTAAAGGTAATCTCTGACCTTCTCCACTGACGACCACTCCGGGTTCGGAGCTCCCCGCGCTTCCCGCACTCTCACTGTCACTCTCATGGTCGTTACCGCGAAGATTATTGTTGTCATCTCCGGGGGCAAAGGTAGAGAGTCGTGGTGGGTCGCTGCCGTGGCGCTGACGCGGCCGTGCCGAAGAGCGGACAGGCATCCAACAAGTGTCAGAATGGCCAAACTCATCACACTCCCTGGTACACTTCCCTGTCAAAGCTACATCTGGCAGCTGTCTAGCATCTGGATACAGAAAAAAGAAACAAAAGAAGTTAAATGACATCTCTGCCTTAATTTAACAAGTAATATATCACAATGAAAACACTGGCGAAAAGAGAGTGAAAGGGGAATGTCACAATGAACTGACTCACGGTGCCACACACTAGACCACCAAATGATGAGGAGACAAGGAAATAAAAAGTACCAGAGAGAAAGGAGAGTTGAACAATGAGACAGGAAGACAGAAAATAGCTTTAAAAAGATGGTTTTAGACAAAGGTTGCAAAGGAGGGGGTTGAATTAAAGGAAAAATGCTGCTGGAGCAAAAAGAAAAACTGCTGACATCCAAAGAATGCATAAAAAAATCAGGTGCGGTTCAGCATTACATTAAAGGTAAAAGGTGAGGTCAAAGCAAAAAAAAAAAGAAAAAGAAAAAAATACTGAAAAGAAAAGGAAATTCATCATCAGGAATTTGAATGGCAAGACTAAATTTCTTTATGTGGAAGGAATTGATTGGATGTGTATTTGTAACATTCCTCCAGTGCTTTTTTCCAAAGCTTAGCAAGACTACCAGAGACTTAATGCTGATGTATTGTAGCCTTATGTATGCAAAACCAGTCGTTTGTCTTTTCATGTCTTGTCATGTCTTGTAATGTGTTCATTTCCTGTTAAAGCTTCTAACTTTGGCTTCACTTGAATTTACCGCAAGAAATTAGATATCTCTGCTGTAATCTGCCAGCAAAGTTTTACTGAATATGTAGAGCGGCAGCAGTAACTTCATGCGAAACCAAACAAGAACATACTTGTGCAGTATAATTAAAGCCAACACAATGAATTCTCTGTTCAATTCGTCTCTCCATCTGACCGTGACAAAAACTTATTAAACTCAACAAAATTTCGCACACTGGCAAGAAGCAGCATTGAACTGGAAACTCACTGATAGCCACAGAACTAGTTATTCACCAAGGTCACAGTGACCCTGGCTTGTTGCCGATGTTGCTGCAGCCCTGGCATGACCATATACAGAGGAAAGACGAGTGAAAAGATCAAAAGAATAACTTTTTTTGTCGCTTGCCATCCTTGACAAAGACTTTGCACAAAAAGGTGAAAACACAATTTCATTGGTGAAGCAGATGCTTGGACAAGGCCAGGGATGGTTCTCTGGCATAACATACTAACACACATTAGCTTTTATTAAAAAAAACCTTCACATATTACTCAGAAACACTCTGTATATGTGGGACAAGTGCATGCACACACAGAGACACACAGACACACACACAGAACAAATGCTTTTTTGTATAAAACAGATTTCCATCATGTGAAAGACTGAAAAGATTCCCGAGGCCTTGACAGCAAGCCGAGGTTTTAATGAAAGTGTTGTTGTGTGTTTTTATGGCATAGAAAGAGGAGGTGAGGGGGTGCGAGAGAGAAATAGGGAAAGAGAAAATGAGAGACATAGATAGTGTCTATCAACATGTCCAAGCAAAGTAAAACATATACAAGTAAATGCATCGCTCGGCCTTTTTGAGCTCTAATGCGCCATGTGTGTACCATTCTCCACATGCTCCTCCTCCCCTACGCTGCCCTCAGGTGTGGTTCGCTCGTAGCCTTCCTCTGGAAGCGGCAGGGCTCCCAACCGAGGCCCTGATGAACTCTTGCTACTCGGAGTCTCCGAGTCTTCCAGGCCACTGTCATAGCAACCACCGTCCTGTGGTTGGCTCACTACCGAGAAGGTCACCCGGCGAAGGGTCCCCTGCAGAAAACAGACAGAAACACACGCACAATATGAGATTAATCATCCAGTATTCCTAATCTGAGGTTCTAAATCTGAGGATTAGGCTGTTGGGCAGGGGTCTGCAAAGACATATTGGGATTATCGGAGGATGTTCGCCTTGATTATGGGCTTAGCTGCTACAATGCAGGGTAATAGTTATCAACCAATCATGGCACTCCCTCAAAGTTTTCAGTTGGCCTTTAATCCCAGTTTAGATTAAGGTTTCTGGACATGGTTGATGTTTACAAACCTCTGGACGGGCCAGAGAGAGTTTCTTTTCAATCTGGAATGGTGCCTAGTAGTAGCAGCTGGGTAATATAAAGTTCAAGCTCACAAACAACATTCAGTTAAATGATGAGTCTGGTGACATTTTACATCTTTCTCATTGACAGCAAGAAAAAACGGACATGCACAGATTTTATGCTTTTGACTAAAGCAAAAGCCGGGGTGAAGGCCTTCCGTTTTCCTGTCTGTCTCTCAGATACAAATACTGGCAGGTCAGATTTTTCGGAAATGTGCTGGAATGGTGGAACATGCACAAAGGAAGAGGCCATTAAATTTCAGTCTGAGCGTGGTTAACTCTTTTGAAACTGCAAAAAAGGCCTCGGTGGTGCATGTGCTTTCCAGTTAAAAAGGCTTGTCTGTGTCTCCAAAGGCTCATACAGCCTCTCTGGCGCAAAGGGTGACATGTTCCTTCAAAATGAATGACAGGCAGCGTATTCAGCTCAAGCCAGTCTCTACTAGATCATCCTGCTGTGTATGTGGAATTCGCACTAGCTTACTTACTAAAATCCACTGCATTTATTTAACCCCTTAAAGCCTGAGTTTTAATTTATGTCACATTTGCTTCACCTGGCATTTTTTTTACCTCTATTTTTGTTATTTATTGCTTAAAATGTATTGTGAGATTTATTTAGGTTTTTCGGGGGAGTGGGGAGGGTTGACAGATGATGTAGAAGTCTAAAAAATGCATTTTAATATAATACACTGGGCATTAAAGGGTTAATAAAAAAAATAAGAATGTAAAACTACACATTTGTGATCCACAACAATTTACATCCTCATACTCTTTGGGCTCCAGTTCCAGAGATATGAGATATCAAAAGATCTGACAAGCGTTATCCTTCATTTTATCTTAGTTTAGAAGTAAGCCAACTCATCATAATGTAGAAATTTATTAATATCTGAATAGCAAAAAATAAAAAAGAACTGCAACTTTCAAAAATAGGTTGCAAGCATCCTTGCAACACAAACCACCGAACCATCTCCCATCAATAACAAATAATCTAGTTTTACAGTGTAAGTGGTTTCAGGAGTGAATTACATCATTCATGCAAACTAAGCATCGCACCTGCTCCAGTTTTAACGCTCAAATCACCCCAGTCTAGTTAGCGGAGCGGTTTTCACTTTGGGGCGAGACAGAGAGGATAAAGATTGTTATAAGTTCACGCTGAGAGGCTATCAGTGAAAGTTAAACGATGCTGTCTGGCCTGAAGGGATCACTCTGCACCAGGAAGCCCATTTCTATATAACCCCCCTTCCCCCACAAACCCCTTTCATACTCATTTATCTGGTCACAAAATTACATCCCTTTCAACCTAAATCTGCTTTGAAACATGCAGCGTATGGGGAGGAAGTGACTGAGCAGAGGACGGAAGCAGATTAGGGTGGACAAAACGTCAGCTCAGAAAGTCACCTCAGGATAATCGGGGAGGAAAACTGATGGAGGGCTGCAATAAAAGTCCGGACTGTACCAAATCTTCCTTTTCTTTCAAACAGGCACACAAGCGCGCGCAGAAAGAAAAGAAACATTTGAGCGAGTTCACCTAATGAACGCACAAGACAAGATGAGAGGCGAACACAGCAAAATTAATTAAGGAGAAACGGGAAATTAATGGAGCACGTGTTTCTTCTGCCACTTCTTAACATCGTTGAGATAAAATGGGGATGAGAAAAAGTGACTCAGACAACAGGGATGGAAGGCACGTGCAAGGGCGAGGAAAGAGCCGAGACATTGGAATCTAATGGAAAACCAGTAGTTCTTGCAACCTCGGTGGCTTCATTTTAACTCTCCACAGACGTAGCAATGTATTTTTTAGAGCGCTCACTTAGTTGAAGCAGCTCAACCTCTTTTCCACTTATTCAAACAGGGGGCAACAGCTCAGAGAGGGAACAGTGGATAAATGAGTAGAAGCTGGGTGGAAAGAGTCAGCGAGAACATGAGTAAGAAATAGTTTGGCTGCCAAGAAAATGTGGGAACTTGTAATAATAAGTGTTTTCCGACATCACAGGTGTTGACAAAAAGAAATCCTCTATTCACTTAACAGGCTGTCAAAACTTTTCTACTGCTGATCATAAAATAATATTAACTCAACATTACGGCAGGATGTGTTTTCATGATCACAGATTTATTTCATGAAAGTAATGATGAAAAATTATAATAATTTCTGATCACAAGGCCACAAGAGGGGCATGCAATCCTTCCCGTGTTCAAGGGATATAAAACAGGAAAAAGAAAGAAAGATATTCTCATGTATGGCTTTGACAAAACAAACTTGCCCCCTAATAAATGACTGGGCAACTTTAAAAACACAGTCCGCTGTTCAGAAGCTCTTTCCTGAATCCGCTAATTTCTTTTCTTGCCCAGCTGAGAAAAACGCTCTCTATCTCACACAATAGAAGATATTTCAACCAGTATAATTGCACAGTTGACATTTCTCCCTTTTCAATCTGAAAAATGTCCAGAATAAAATAAAAATCACTTCTATTTTGATTGTATTCAATAACATCAAGGATGTGCCGTTACATCTACCTGAGTGAGGAAATACACAACTTAAGAAAAGAGGTAATAATCGTACTTTTGTGCAACTAGGTAATTTGTTTCAGGTGGGCAAAGCTGTCAGTAAACAGAGATATATTGAGATGACAAGTAACAATAACACTGTCAATATGTTTTATATTAGCTACTATGCTAAGAAAGTTAGCGTGTGAGCAACCTTTGCTAATTGAGCAGTAAGTATAAAGTATAAAGCTGAGGCTGCTGTGTCGAAAGATCTGATTCAGCACACAAACTCTTCATGTCCTCTTCATGTGGTTATTGAGCAATTACTTAGTGTGCTCAATAAAGACGAAAAGCACAGCTGTTTGCGTGTTGCTAGTCTAGTCAGACTGCGGTTGTCTATAATTGTCACATGAAGATCAGATAACATTTTATGGGCAATCAATGTAGAGATCGTGGTCTTTCCAAAGGCTTAACAAACTTTTTCTTAGAGCTGTACTTCTGAATATGAGATTCTTAGCTCTGTGGCTTAAATGTAACATGTCAGCTACATGAGAGGGGGTAGGATTACTGTGTAAGTGTAGAAATCCAGCTCGCAACACAGAGCACGCCTTGATTTACAGCAGCTTATTGCAAAACTGGTGCGGGTTGCTCCTCTGTGTGTGTTTTATTACAGATCTGATCTGTTCAGCCATGATTCCGTCTAATTCAATTTCCCTCTAACCTTGTTTCTGGCCAGACTTGCCCCCTTTCATTCCTTCATCCTTGTTATTTTTTATTTTCTACTTCTCTCCCGCTTCTCCCCCTTCTTCGCTTCGGCCAATTCTACAGTCACCCCCTCTCCACAGCTGTAGCATAGCTCTCCCTCTGTCCTCCGTGACTCCTGTTCACTTCCTCCATCTCCTCCTCAATCCTTTCTTCTCCTTGCCAGTCAGCGTTATGATGTGGCGATCGATGATGTGTCCTTGACCTCGTTATGAGTCCCTCTCTGCTTCCCCACAGCGGGCTTTATTGACCCATAACTTCTCTGCACTCCCCAAACCCCCTTTTCCAGCGTCTTCTCACATCCACTGCCTTAGCCTCATTGACAAACCTCGCTTCTTTTCTTTTGCCAAATCCCATATTTTGGCATCTTCTAGTCATTACATTCTATGACTCCACACTCTACACATTCTGCCTCAGCTCCTCTTGCTACTTCACATTGTCGTCTCACTTTTTCCTTTTCGCTCTCACTCACCCTCTGCTACCCAGTAACCATTTGAACATCTTTCTTTTGTGAATATGGATTTCTTAAAAAGCTTTTCACATCTCCGCCTTCTTTGCTTATACCTGCGAAGTGTCTCCTACTCTCTCCTTGCTTCTTTGCCAGCTTCTACCTTTGCACTGAAAAACCTCCTTGATGTTTTCCAACCTGACTGACAAAAGCACTTTTGTGTGTGCATGTGCACTTTCTCTAATTTGGAGGAGGAACTTCAAAAAAGTCTCATTATTATAATAGGTAACATAGTGCTATACTCAAATATCAACTGAATGTGAAAACACATTTATTAGTTTCAAAACACACGCATGGATGAACTGGCTAAGGTCCAGTGTGGCCTATGAATTCATGCCTGATGGAGTATTAATTGAGTCTGACGGAGGACATAAAAAAAAACCCTTCCCCCTAATCTGACATGGGCCATTACAGTCCAATACTGACATGGGAGCTTCGCTCATCTGCGCAGCAAAGTGAGCGAGTGTGAGTGTCCGCGTTTGATCGATTATGTTTTCATATATGTGTGTGGATGTAATGCAACTATATTGTACAAACATATGACCATCCTGGAAGTTGGTCTGAAGTTATTTCTGGCAGATCGAAAGAGTGAATCAAAAGGAAGCATGATGGGTCTGAACTAAGAATAAACTTAACCATCTGTATCTTGCAGCTCTGAAGAGAAAAAAAAAAGAGTTCCTAATATAGCTTTCATTTCAGGGCAAAACCGTGTTGCAGACTGTGTGTGTGAGTGTGTGTATATGCATATGAGTGAGACTTCTCACATTTATGTTTGTGTTTGATAGCCGTGTACGAGTGTGAGACTTTCAAAACCTGCAAGATGTGTTATGTCAGCCCGTGAGACTAGTCGCACCTGCGTGTGCGTCTGTGTTTGTAGAATGTGTGTGTGTGCGCGTGCACAGGTTGGCTCAGTCATCAAGGTAATTAGTGTGTAAACCTCCTTGCTGTCGGTTCAAAGAGAATTAACGAGCTCTAGTTAATTAACAGTCTCCCTCTCTTCTTGTTACATGTGTCTGCATATTCAACACATGTGTGTATCTGCACATCTGATTCTTGGTCTGTGTGTGTGTGTGTGTGTGTGTGTGTGTCTGTGTGTGAGAGAGAGAGAGCATTTGGATGTGAGACCGTGTTTGTGTTTGTTTATGCCCTGGTACACTCTGGTCTGCATAATGAACTGACAGGATGCGGCTTATGCATAAACCAAAACTACAAATATGGTTGTAGGACTGGAGCCACAGTTCCCTTTCGCTCTCTGCTCGTTCTCCTTGATGTTTGACATCATCTTTGTATAGGTGAAGAGCCACTGCGGCTCTGGGTTGTAACAGTGCATAGACAGGGGGACAAATTCCCATCATGAGCACAGATTTATTCAAATCATGTTGCATGGAGGCAGAGTGAGACACATTCAGTAAATACAGACCAAAAAATGTAAAAGAATTCATTTGACGGATTGACTGATATGACTTTTTAAATGCTGATACATAATATAAAATCATTATCGATTAAAAGAGTTGATGATAGCTTTTAACTTCTGAACTGACAATTGATAAAAGTCAGTGTAATTAGGTTTCGGCTAAACATACTTAATGACCATAATAATTGGTTTTTTTCTTTGTGGCTTCTTTCTTTTATTCAAAAAAACAAAACTATGAAAAGAAGTGTAAAATGTAACAGGCTGTGACAGAACAAATATTAAATTTATCGACTGAGAGCTGGAAATGCTAGTGTTGATGATGATTAATTTTTATCTTTATAATTCATAATGACGTTAGCCGGTCCTACTGCCCGGCATCAAAAGTGTTGTGATGGATTATACTTTCATCTGTCTTTGCCCAACATATTGCTGCATGTTTGTATTTATTGCTGTTTGCTAAAAATAAAAAACTGGATGTTAAAAGAAAAAGTGTTTTTCCCGTGTTGTTAATATAGTTCTTTTGAAACAGGCCAAAGTCGGTTTATTCGCTGCGTCCAACGTCAATCAAGCAGACAACAAACATCCTGTTTGTAATCGCTCCCTCCAGACACCTGAAATTTTCCTTACGTTGACTGAGGGGTGCCGCGGTGTAATTTCCCTGGCAGCGATCCTTGAATCGTGATTTAATCCTGAGAACACGTTACGTTTGATGGCGTGCATCAATATTTATAAAATAAGATATTTTTAGGCCAAAAATTGGATTGTGTGACTGATGTGGGATACTGAAAGTCTTAATTACAGACCAGATTTATTGAATTCTTTAAGAGGCTTAGCAGCTCTAGTGGGCAGGATGACCTCTTGAATGATTAGAATAACCCTGGCATTTAAGCATAATATGAGTAATGACTTAATAATCAGTTAAAAAAAAAATAGATTAGTGATTAAACGAGTACATTGCTCTAAAAAGCCTTTAATATACAAATGAATAAAGTAAATAGCGATCTATTCTTTGGTTCTGTACAAAGCTGTCAAAAAAAAAATAAATAAATCAGAGGGTTGGCAGTTCAGTCCCTGGCCCCTCCACCTTGGGCAGGACGGTCAACCCTAAGTTGCTCCTGAGGGGCGGTGAGCTTCATACGCCAGCTCTACTGTGACTAGTGTTGCATGATAAAGGATTAAAAATGCCTTAAAAGTGCAGATTATTCAACATAGCTATTTTTTATTAACAGATAATATCACTTTATCCCGATTCTTATAATCTAGAAGTTTATTTACTATCTAAAAAAATACCAGACCTGATAAAATGTCAGCCTAATGCTTATTACAGCTATAACTGTGTGGAATACGTAAGGTGATATTGCACTATACTACCAGAGCACACACTGAAAACTAATATGCTCCTGTTGACACCACATGGGTATAGTCCAGACTTCATATCCGGAATGCTGATCAGTCAAAATGACCTTTGTTTCTGCTCTTTTGTTTTGCTGCCGTTTAGAAATCATGTTGTGCTAATGCAGACAGCCAGCGTGCATGTGGTCATACTTTAAGAGTAGAGTGAATACTGGAATGAATAAGTGAACTCAATAACAGCGACCAGATTACAATGCAAATATTATTGAAAAATAATGAGCTTGCATTGACTGCTTTAAAGCAGGCATCCTTACACCTTGCATGATTAAACTGCCATGAAAAAGGCATTTATGCAGAGACACTTCTTCACTGTGGATTCACACAAAGTGGCTCTACGGATGACATGTTGCATGACTTGCATTTAACTTCAAAGCTTGCTTTTCCTTGCCTTTCTTTACTATTGTTTTCTACCATTTTAATTGCCATTTAAATTCTCTGGCTCCAGATGTCTTGTTTCATAACTGTAAGGGATTTTTTTCTTTTTACAAGCACCTTAAGTGTGAAATTTGTTGGTGAAAAAAACAACAACACATGAATATCTTTGTTGGTTTTTTTTTTATCTAATTGCACAAACAAAGTTCATTTCTACTCCAACACTTTTTGCTATTTCTTTTCTTCTGTCTTTTCTCATCATGTCAAAGAGTCCAATAAAATAAATGAAACTAAAGTTTAACTAGAAAATGAGTTAATTGGTAAAATTTGTGTGATCCTAATAAAATCTCCAAGAGTTTATGAGAAAACCTCCTGAAATCTTTTGCTGTCAACTGTTAAGTTATGCATCAAAGCCAGTGAGGAGGGGAAACAGTGAAGCACGCTGACAGAAAGCATCTTTCAGTTACTGCGCAAACAGGACAGACGGGTTAACAATTCATTTGAT
Source organism: Haplochromis burtoni (assembly GCF_018398535.1). Lineage (NCBI taxonomy): Eukaryota > Metazoa > Chordata > Actinopteri > Cichliformes > Cichlidae > Haplochromis > Haplochromis burtoni. The sequence continues at coordinate 419,047 of NW_024582706.1, read as the reverse complement.
GATGATATATTTAAACTGGTTATTTAAATATAGAAATGATCTGCAACTTTGTTCAAGCCCTTAGTGGTGTAACGGAGTGACGTTTCCAGTGCCATAATGCAGTTTCTTAAGGCTATGTTGAAAAGAGCAGACATCCTGCTTACGCAGTGTCACCGCTGGGTCAAGCAGACAGGTACAGACATGTGTCAAGAGACTACGTGGAAGGGAGTGACGGATGATGGATGGAACAACTGATCAAAGGTGGGATGAGGAAAAAAAATGTCTGTTAATCAGCATTTGTAGCGAGGTAAATATAAAATAATAAAAGGAAAAGACTCGGCATGACCACAGACTGTCTGAAGTAGAAGTGAAGAAGAGATGAAGAATGTCGTACAGAGGGAGAGACGCGGACTGTTGTGGCATTTGCAGAATGCACAAACTGGTTTGGAGCAGGTTGAAACTCAGCTCAGGGAGGGATGAAGCAATATGAGTGGCATTTCTTCAGCTGTCTGGCCCAGTGATGTTGATGAGTCAAGGCGCCTTATTATCACAGCGCACACTCACACACTCGCACAGACATTCATAGCTTCCACGCTGATGCCGTAAATGCGCACTTCAGCCACGCTTGCTCACACTCACACTTGCAAGTGTGCACTTTAACACACACTGACAACACATCTATAACTATGCAGCATGTATGTTGCAGTGGGACCACCTCTGCAGTAACAGCAATCCTCCCTTATCCATGCTTCTGCTTTTTCCCTCCCTTCCCATGTTTCTCTGCTCTCCTTCACCCTTTGTTCCCTCACCCCCCACTTTCTCCCCTTTCATTTCCTCTTTCGTCTTTCATTCCCCTCATTCTGCAGTTCACCGATCTTCTCTTCCTCTTTCCCTCCCCTCTTCCTTTCTCTTCTTTCCTCTGTCTCAGTCTCTCGCTCTCCATTGCTCCCTCTAGAAGCAGGTGATGTAGAAGGGTGCTCAGCAGTATCTGACTATCAGGCCTGACTCTGTGAGAGGAATGATAATCACTGTGCTGCACTGCAGAGAGAAAAAGAAGAGAGGGAGAGAGAGAGAGAGAGAGAAAGGGAGAAGAGGGAGGGAGAGGGGGTATGAGGTAGAGAAAAAGGGGGGCAAGTGCGGCAGTAGAAATGAGGGGGCAAATTAAAGTGCGTGGGGGGGTGGAGACGCAGAGGGCAAGAGAGCGGGACAAAGAGAAAGGAGGCAAAGAAAAAGGAGAAATATGGGGAGAAGGGTATAGAAGAAAGAAAGACCGGATTACAGAAATTGAGCAGTGCTTTAGAAACATGTTACCTTCTTGGTGTCACGCTCCCTCATTCCCCTCACAGGAGCACCTTCTCTTGTTCCACTCCCCTAATCTTTTCCCCTCCTGCATACACACTTACACACAACCACACTCGCACTCCCCAAACAACACCACCCCTACCACCACAACAGCTTGTTGTACAACAGCCCCGCGGTATGAGGGAGAGCCTTAGCCTTGTGTCTGAGCGCCAGAGAACATTAACTGCAGCAGCGAGGTCATCTGATCGGCACTATGCGGACCCATTCGCTCCCTCTCTCCACACTCCTCTTCAGAATGCTGCAGTCTGCTGCAAGCCCTCCGGTGGCAAACACTGGAACTACGAGCCTCGCTGACTTCTGACACGCCTGTCCCGCTTAACAGTTTTTGCTTTGTGCGAGGCACGTTTGTGATTTGTTGAAGCTTTGTGAACTTCAATCACTTTCTCTTATTGGCTCCATTTAGAAATAAAACCGTGAGTCAGTTGTGCACCATTTTAGCCCTAACTAGTTATTTAAAGTGTGTGGATGTTTGCAGGTATTTTGCGGATGACTGTTTGTGCAGAGGCAGACAGGCAGAGAGACTGTTTCGCTGCATGTGGATCGACTGCTTCGCCATCCACCACAGCTTTATTACCATCAATCTGTCCACTCTGGCATTGTGCTTTCTCCCCTCTCCCTGTCTCCATCTGGGCTCTCCACCCTGCAGATACACATTGAAAATCATTGACTCTATTCACAGCATCGGCCCTTTGAAATGTTTATCCTTTTGTGCAGCCGTGGCTGTCTATAGGGGAAAAAACAAAACAGAAACAAAGGCTCATAGTGTGAGATGTGAAACGAGGCTTACCGGACAAATGCCCATGATTCAGATTAGCTCATTTGTTGGTGTGTGTGTGCTGGTGGTGTTCATCACTTTCCAGTGCTAGTCCTTAAAACAGTCATCTCTTATAATATCCATGACAGCAGTCATTGTTAAGAAAGATGCAAACAGGATGGCCGCGTACAACTGGCCTTCTGTGTGCCTGCGTGAGTAAGAGAGACCATACATATGTATGCCTGCTATTTAGATGGTATTTACTGCCCATTCTGTCTTCGTGTGTGTGTGTGTGTGTGTGTGTGTGTGTGTGTGTGTGTGTGTGTGTGTGTGTGTGTGTGTGAGAATTTGTACCATTAGACTAATAGTATGCGTGTTAGGAACAGGCTTTTCCCACCCACTGCTATTGTCCATTAAGGTTGACCAGATGAAGAGTGAACAATAGCTTCTCTGTGGGGGCCAGTGTATGAAAGAGTAAAAGTGAGGATGAGGCTAAAGATACGTACTTTTTGTAAAAGGCTGGCAAACAAGATCACGCAAACAAGATCACACATCCACGCGCGGGCACACACAAACACAACCTCCCTGTTGAGAGTGATTAGGAGTGCTGCTGTGAACAATAGATAGAGTCAATAAAGGACCTCAGAGACGTCCGACTACAAGAGCAAGGTCTCTTTCCCCCTGCTCCCTCCACCACCTCTACCTCGATTCACACTCCCATTTTTTTTTTCTCCTTCACACTCTTTTGCCTCGTTTACACTTTCAGCTCTTTTGGTGCGGCATCCTTTCTCTGTCAAACAAGACCGCTCTTCCTCCCCGACTTTCCAAACTATTTCATTTCTCATATCTTTCCCAGCTTTCTCCATAAACCTCTCATTTTCTTTTTGTTTCTCGTTGTTTCTCTACCTCCCCCTCACATATACTTTGTCTCCTTTGTGACGCTCCTGTCTTTTGTGAAATGGGCGGACGGGCTGAGCTGACAGAGGCTGACACGATGGAGCGCCATGGCAAACTGAAATCCATCCTGTCAGTTTAGAATCAGTGTCACTCATTTTACAAGGTTAAAGATAGCTTTGCCTAATGTGCTGTCAGATACAAACAAGCACGTACACCACATAGGCCTTGCCACACATAATCACAACCCACATATGCGTATGCTATAACTCTGGCACGCACAAGTACAAACACACACTCACACATGCGTGCTCTGCACTCCAGGCGACTGCCACATTAATTCACCTGCCTACATATAAAATGGCATATTTGTACATTAGTTGTGGATCTTATAGATTGTGTGTTTATACTTTGTGGGGACATAAATGTATTTACACCATCATATTGTGGGGACCAACTTCCAATTTGGGAACCATAAACAAGTCCCAATAATAACTAGGGCACAATTCGGAGGTGAAGACATGGTTTGCGAGCAGGTTTAGTTTAAGTTTAGGGAAGGGAAGCAGTTAAGCAAATAGCAGCTATGGTTAGTTTCAGGAGAAGCCTTCAGATAAAAAAATTAAGTCAATTTAATGTCCTCTAAAATGATTTAAACACAACTATGTGGGTGTATGTGCATGCGCAAACCCCTTTACAGCCCTATCACCCCCGTGACAGACACAGTGCCACAGAAATGTCTTGGGGTGCCTCGCCCAATGTCTTGACAATAGTCTCAGTGTGTGTGAGTGACAGAGAGTGGCTCGGGGACACAGAGGGGGCGTTATACTGGGTAGACGACATGCACGAAGATGTACAGGCACACACACACGTGCACACACGCACATTAAAGAGAGAAGACAGTGAACTCTTTCTCTCCCTCTGCACTATTTCTCATTCCCTCTCTCCCTGACGCAGAGAGACTCAATCATTCTCGCACTCTGTCTCCTTTGACGCATAGGAGAAACAAAATAACTGCTCCCTCACTCTCTCCTCTTTTTTTCTTTGTGTGTGTGTGTGCGTGCGTGTACAAACGCAGACTGTATAATTAATACGGCTTTCATTTTCTTTCAGCTATGAAGTATGCTTTTGGTATGCAAACAGACTTCTTGCATGCGAGTGTGTGATAACGTGTGTGAGTCTGCGCGTGCACGTGCGCGCGTGTGTGTGTTCGATACACCAGAGACCAAGTGCAAAGTTGGGCCATTGAGCGGTCGGAGAAGGAAGAAGGAGAGTTAATTAGAAAGCAGGGGAGACTCCAAAGCGTCCCTATCGATAACCTCACACCACACTTCAAGCGTATATATGTACATTGGCTTTTGCAATCCCCTTTGAAAATTATAGTTCGGCATTAGGGTTAAGAAATGGCTCCCGTGAAGTCATATTCAGCAGAGCCTTTTACTCAGAAGTCTGCCTGATTATTATGCGACTCGTGGCATTAAAAAATGTTGAAAAGTGCAAATTATTCCGCAGCTAATGCAGTAAAAATAGTTTAGATGCTGTTTGTCTGCAGCATAAAACGACAGGTATAGATTGCACTTTTAAGGTGTCAGTAAGGAACCTCATTAGGGTTCATTTTGGGTGTATGAGGATTTGTGTATGGTATATTAAAATATAACCATCTATATAACATCTGTCACATTTTCTTTATGTTCTGATTCAGTGCTTCTGTTTTCAAGCTTCAGGGCTTAACTGTGGATTATTTTCACAACTCATTAATAATTTAGTCTCATTAGCCCAATAGGCTGACAGAAATTGCCATTTGTAACCAACCAAGAGTCCAGACTACATATTCAGTATGCTGGCATAGAAGATTCTGAAATCCAACCTGTTTTCATCCCTAAAAGTTACATAAATTTTTAAATACTGAAACTGTTGCAGTCTACAGCTCTTGTACGGTGTCCATCTGCAGAGGAAGCTATGTGTTTTTAGAAAGCATTGATCTTTCAAGCTTTCTTTTAAGCCACGAGACAACAATCCAATTACTCTTTAAAGCTTATTCAAGGAAGAAATGTATTTTTCAGCCCATTAGGGGGATTTAATCCCCTTACTTTATCTGAAAACTAATTTTCACAAGACAGCAACGAGACCTCTAATGTACACAATATTTCAGCGACTTAAGCACTATATATATTGAAAACTTTGAGCTTAAGTGGAGCACTTTGTAGATGCAAATACATTCACTGATCTCTACATGGGTTCAGACATGATATGCGCAATTTGGATTCCTCACAGTCCAGATCTCATATTCTACACAAATCCCCATACGGGAATAAGAAATGAATTATTTAACCATTCATAATGATCATGCCATGTAAGAGTAACACCACTTTGTAAAAGTCACACAGAGACACTTTCTTGCAGGAGCGACTTATTAATCAGATTAAAAAAAAAACACATTTTTTTTGATATTCAGTTAGTTAACAATTTTAAATTCAATGTTTGATCATCCACAGCTACACTGTTACTGCTGCTGCTGTTGCCTTTTGGTTGAGATCTACTAAAGATCTACTGCAAACATGGTGAGCACGCTTAACATCTGTCTTTTAGAGAATTCAGAGAAAAAAAGGGGGGAAATGAAAAAGAGTAACAACAAAAAAACCCCTTCAGAGCATGTTAAGGTGAAATCGTTGATTCAACATATTTTTGACAGAAGACTCCCTGCAAAGGCTCTGCAGGATTTAAAAGGGCCGCTGTCAGCAAAGGCCGGCATTAGAAAACACTCTCACACATCAAATTCTAATCAAAGCCTGGTCTTTTTAACAGCGTGAAAGCTTTTATGTTAACACGACACCACGACCAAAGCTTTATTCACGCTTTTAAAAAGAGACTGACCCAAGCATGTGTGTGTGCCTGCACCTGACAATACACCATATCTGTGTCAACACACTCTACCCTTGCTTCTCATCTTACCGGTGATACCGTGTGTGACTCCCCTAACCATGAATAAATTGTCTGTGATCCGCGCTTACAAAGTGTACACCTGTGTGTGTCTTTGTATGGATGCAGGTAGGGATGTGTATATTTTCCAAGCTGTCTCAAGTTGTCGGCTCGGATGTGAGCATTCTTTTATCCAGCCAATTAGAGGTTGCCATTTCATCCCATGGAAACCTGTTTGGGGCCTAATTGGAAGACGTATTTGCATGACTTTGATTTCAGTTTCTTAGTGCGCTTGTTTTAAAGCTTCTGTGTGCATATGCGGATGTGAGTAATGTTCAGTAAAAGTGAGGGGTTTTTTTTGCTTTTACCCCCTTTTTCCTCAAGTGCTGTTAGTTGCCATCTTCATATTAGTGCTGCATTTGTGAAACAAGAGGAGAACCTCTTAAATAATCTATGTCTGATTTGTACCTGTGCACTGTTGACCCATTAAGAACGAGCTTTATGGTAATGCCTTGCTATTACTGTGCTATATCAGGAGAAAGTCTTTGACTTTAAGTGTAGTTTGATTCATCACGTTCACTGTGTTTTGGCTCTAAGTGTCTGTATGTGAACATAAATCATGTTAGTTTATGCGTATGGAGGTAGTTCTTCCTTTCCAAAGTCCAAGGGAACAAGAGTGTGTGATTATACAGCCTGTGTGAAAATGTGTGTCTGTCAAGCAGGTCAACCTGTTTTAACATCTCTGTTTGAAGACACTGGCTATTTCTTAGGGCTTGGGTCAGCTAGATCTTTTGGTCTGTGTGTAAGTGTAAGTGTGTCTGCACATTTACGTGGGTGTCTCTCTTCTGGTTTATTTCTGACATGAACAGGCAAGTGGGACTCTACAAGGATCGAACACGCACACATAGCGTATACGCTCACATGCACTGGGAGAGGTTTGGGTCAGTGGTATAATATGGAGAAATGCTGCAGGCAGAGGCATGCCCACTCAGATTTATGTAACTTTTTCATTAGGGCAGGTAGAAAGCTCTCATCTCTTTCCCTCTCCCTGTCTCTCCCTCTCTCACTCACACACACACACACTCACACACACACACACAACACACTCACACACAGCCACACACACACACACACACACACACACACACACACACACACACAACAAGCACACACACACACACACACACACGGATAGCCTGGAGAGTCTGAGCTGGCTTTCCTCTCAAAGTGAACCTCCTTCCCTCCTCTCTTCTTCTACTTCTAACCCTAGACCCATATACCTCATTTCTATCTTTTTCAGTCCATCTCCTCCTTCCCTGTACTCCCCCCATCAGCTTTCCACCCCTAGGCGATACCTAAGAATGCATTTTCATTTTGTAGCTTCACATCTCCCTCCACCACTCACTGAAGCATTGCCTGTTCTCCCACTCACCTTATTTCTCTTCATCCACCTACCCAAATCTCCTACAACCACCCCACACCGCCACCACTATTACCCCCCAAGTTAGTGGTACTAACCAGGAATTTCTTTTCTACTCTTTCATTTATTCTCCTCCTCTTCTACAGTCTTCATCTCGATCTTCCGATTTATCTATCGTCCACCAACAATTCTAAACAGATGGCTACACGTAGCCTGGAGCAAAAACATTGGCTTTGGACTACAGCGCTACCAGGGCCAGTCTTTTGCACTCACGCAAGATCTAATAAGCTGATATCCGGCGAGAAATGTGCTCTGATTCGCCAGTGGCAAAAATGCATAAACCATATTGCACAGTGCAGATATTCACACCTTAGGCTTGTTCCTTGGTAGCATGCTTAATTTTATCCAACCCCCCCAAAAATGAAAAGCAAAGATTAAAGCTGATTTTAACTACGGTCTAAAAACAGACGAAAAAGAGGGAGCAGGAAATGGAGAGGGTTGTTAAGAGTCATTTGTAAAATTTAAAGAAACTATTAAGTGTTATAAAAAAAGAAAGTTTGGAACCATTAAAAACACGTTTTAAAAAAGATGGATCCAGATGGAGAGTGATGAAAAGAGATGAAACCACTTAGGGAGAACAAAGAGATCAATCAAGAGAAAGACAGACGGAGGAAGATGTAATTGTGTGTGTGTGGGTGTGTGAGTGTGTACACACACACACACACACCCACACACTGCGTGAGTGTGTGTGTGTGGAGGGGGCGGGGGGTAAAGTCAGACATTGGGGATGGAAGATTGGAAAGAGACACTTTTTTTAATTGGACGACTTACACAGCGCTGAGTTCTAAAGCAAATATCTCAGGCGCCTGCTCTGTACAATAAAATAATAAGTGTTTATAAGCACATTCCAGTGAGTAGATTTTTGCCACCTTGGTTTTGTAAGTTTGTACATTGAAGCTTAGATCTGTTACCATCACTTTTGAGAGTATGTACTGTCTTTTTTTAAGACTCATAATTAGACATATATCTTTATATTCCAATACTTTAACTCTGAGCATTCACCTCCTTTGCTTTAAGCCTGATTGTGATTTAAGAATAAAAGCCCTTTTTCTTTATGTGTGTTTGCAGACCTGTCATTGGATATGTGTTTGATGATTCGTAAGTTGTTTCCTCTGTAGATGTCATGAGTTCAAAACGCAGTTTCAGCATCTTTTAACGAAAGCATGCTGATATTGTGTCAGTCCATTTTACATAATAAAATCAGTCCGTCCACCGAGCTGTCACCTGGAACATCGACTGGCAACGCTAAACCAATTTTAATCAAGTTGACTCACCCTAGATTGATTCAGTTTGAGTTTATCCAATCCGACTTGATTCCACACAATCTGAATTATTCAATTTAGCTGCGCTGTGCGCAGTCCAGTTCAGTTCAATTCAAAATCCATTCAAGCCAATTTAATTCGGCTCAACTCAATACCACTTAATGCACTGAAGATTCTTTTGTGTAGGTGGATAAAACCAGTCATAGGGCTACTAAGCTGTCTCGAATCCCTGTCTAGTGTGAGAAAGAGTGCTTTTGTTTAGCAATATTGGGTAAAATTGCTCAACCCACAGACAGCCATTAAGGTAATGCTGGAAGGCAGATGAGCTGAATGCCGAGCTGTACAATGCGGAGCAGAGTCTTCAAGACGCAAATAAAAGGAAGCATCGCAGTGAGGGGCTTGCTATGTAGGTCTTTGTGTGTGCTCAAATGTGTGTCTGTGTCAGGGAGTTAAGAGAGAGTGTTTGTGAGCCTCCGCAGATGTGTGTGATTCTTGGAGGCAGAGTGTGCCCGGGCTTGTGAATGTGATTCCGATCCAGAGGGAATGGAAGAAGAAACTGATGTAAGAGATGGAAAACTTTCCTATCCACTTGTGTGTCATCATATTCTTATCAGACTTCATTTGCTTGCAGTGAAAAAGTGTGTATGCATAAGGATCTGGGAGGGTGTGTAATTATGTGCTATTATGTACACACAAAAGTGTTTCGGTGGGCACGTCTGTGTGTGTTAAAATCATAATTTTGACAGTGCCTGCCACATGTATCCCTGCTTCAGCTTGCCTGCGTGAGTGCATGTATCTGCTGGAAAGACATTCCCACATTCTTGCCATTTCCACAGAGAAGTTGAAACAAAAGCTGAAGGGAGGAGTTGTTAACACGGTAACATTATCAGCTGAACACCCTGTCTGTATTATCTTGTGTGGTAAACAGCTGAGACAGACAAGGGACTTCTAATCACATTCCAGCTCTGGTTGACCTTGATGTGTAAGGAAACAGACAATTTGTCTCCTTTTGCCTCCTGCAACCTCCCTCCCTCTGATTCTCTCCTTCCTTTGTCTTTCTCTGGCTGCACTTAGGCTGCCACACATGGAAGTGCACATGCTGTCTTTGTGGCTTTAATTCAATGAATCCTAAAAATAATCTCAACCTTTAGCATCGCCTGTTGCCCTTTACTTTTTACATTCACATTCTTATCTTGAGTCAAAGCGTTTTAAAGAGTATGGACGACCAAAACATCACTTTAAAAACCTCATCTTCATCCCACTGAGGACATTTGGACTGCACCTTGTCTACGCTGGCTACATTGTGAAAGCAGCATGCCAGCCCAGCAGCAGTAGCAGCTGCAGTTCTCAATCATTTTGTGTTCAGTTGGAGCGCCGCTGTGCAATCTGAAAAGTTTCGGCAGCAGTCACGGCCCAATACACTCTACATAGTCCCGGAGAAAATAGCAGAAAAACAGGTGTGAAATGGCAGCTTCGAAATGAGACCAAAACAGTTCTTGTGCAGATGCAGCCTGCAGTGCTTTCACATTTACCATTTTTCAGGAATTTGAAACCAAATCTGGTCCTCAAGCTAAGGCTTTTCCCCTGTATTACAGAGTTAAATCTGTGGAAGTGAGTGCAATGCAGCTGAAGATTTGTTTGGTCAGATTCAGTCTATGAGCTTAGTTTCTTTCAGTTAAATTTATATCAATGTAGCTGTTCTAACAACAGAGGAGTTCAAACAGATGGATAGCTCAAAACCTGTGATTGTAGATATGTCTATACTATGTACAGTACTACACTGTAAACATGGAAATAAATAAATAAAAACATGAATAAAAAAGTAAAGGATTATTTTGTCCAGTGACCTTAAAAAACATGACAAAAACATTTATGAGTCATTTATAAATCTGATCGTTGCCTATATTTAAAATATAAATGTTGAATGAAATGATTTAACTAACAAACTATTATTCTTTCAATTTCAGCTGATGCTTCTAAATCTTAAATCGAAGGTGTGATGAAGATGCTTTTGTACTTCCATTCAACTGTGGCTCTTCATGCCAAGAGCCCACAAAGTACTGCTGAATGGCAGGTCGACAAAACTGTCAATAAAAGGGAAATTCGTGTTTCTCGATGTTTACAAATGTCAGTTTGTTTGTGAGTTTTAATAATGGACCTTCAGTGCACTTTCAGACGCAGACTATTTATGTTCGTACAATCTCGATCAAGCGGAAAATCAATGTTTACAGGGTAAGCAAGTGTTCTAAATCTACAGCCAAGCACCTAAGAGGGGATAGTGCGATGGTCAACCCTTTCTTAGTCTCCTTCCATCATTTAAACCTCTCTCACTCTGTCTCATTTCATTCAGTCTGGCTCATGTTTCCTCTCTCAAGTCCACTGCCTCTAACCCCAGCACCTCCCCTCCCCTCGTGCTTTGCTGCCAGGTCAGCAGATCAGTTTCAGTCTGGCTCAATGGGTGATCCCCACTTTGGTTACCTTGTCCTTCTCACCTCCCACTTACCTCCACCTCCTCATCTCCCATCTACTCGCCCCTTGAGCATATGGCTGGCTGAGTGGCCTGAACTCGTCGTGACTTTAATAAATACCTCAGTGTGCTGGTATCATCATGACAAGGGTCACGGGATGGTTACAGTGTGCGCATTCGTGTGTGTCACAAAGCAACAGGGAGGGGACAGTGTGTGTTTGTGTGTTTCTGTTTGTTTCTGGATGACAGTACCTTCACCTCTACGACCCAAATGCACGCTGCATGTTATCACAGGGGGCGTATGTGCGGATGCATTCATGTGGCATGCATGAATCTGAGTCTGTGACAGAGGCTCATCATATTTAATCCTGGAGGGATTTTGCTGAAATGAAAAGCTGCTTTTCAATTTTATAATCCAGTAGACCTAATCTCTCCACCCGCACCCGTCCATACAGTCCAATTAGATGGACAAGACTGGCCGGATGAGTCCTGTTCACCACAAACTCCCCTTCACCTGACCTTGCTGTGCCAATACAAGTGCCCCGTGTTGTGAGAGTCCAGCAGTGACCTTCACCAAGTGTTGCAGAAATGTGCAGTGCGCAAAAAACTGCACCGTCGACCCACCTGTTTCCACTGCAGTCTTGGCCTTGTTAACAGGACATTGATTGGACTTGGACTGAATGTGTGTGCATGGGTTTAAGATGATGTGTGACTGGTTCGATTCAGCCTTTGTGGCACCGAGCGCTCACCCGCCCCCGCACACCCGCTGGGTTCAGCAAGAGAGAAAGTGCACACTACAGTAAAAGAAGTCGCACTAGTGAAAATGCTGAGTCGATTTATTCTCGGAGGTCAGTGTGGCGCATGGAAGATGCAAGGGTACCAGCGACGGGGTGTTTAGATTTATAGCCTGGCATATGGCAAAGAAAGTTGGAGACTGATGGAAAGGAAGAGGGAGTGAGAGTTAAAAGGGGAGAAAAGTGAACAAGTGAAAAGTTCAAAGCGCTCTTTCAGATTAAGTTACACTCTGCAAAAAGGATGAAAACCAAAGATAACTGGAACATAACTGTTAAGTTTGATAAGCTTTAATTGTGGGTGGCTGAGGACAACAGACAGGAGGAACCTTGTTGTGATGAATTGTGCATTTTTTTTTGTGTGTGTGGTGGAGTTAAAGGGTGGAACAAGGCCACTTTGCCCATATTGACTGCAGTGCCATGTGACTGCTGTGATCATTAATGTGTCCTGATGCCAACGGGTATCCTGATGACCCACATCTCAGCAGTCCACTCTCAGTCTCTGGCTGCCACCCAAACCAGGCCTCTCTCTTTCTCTCGCTCTCTTGTCTTCTATCTTTACTCCCCGCTTTCCATGCCTCTTTTTTCTTGGAGAAACATACTCCTATCGTCTTTCTTAGAATTTGTCCACTGCAGGTGTAAAAGTGAAGTTGCAAGGAGCAGAGGTGGCGAGGGTAAACAAATCTAAATACCTGGGCTCAACCAACCTCCACAGCACTGGACAGCATGTAAGAGAGGTGAAGGGGAGAGTGCAGGCAGGGTGGAGTGGGTGGAGATAAGTGTCAGGGATGATTTGTGACTGAAAGATAGTAGCAAGAGTGAAAAGGGAAGGTGTTAGTGAGAGCTGCTATGATATATGGTTTGGAGACTGATGAAACGACAGGAGGCCAAGCTGGAGGTGGCAGAGTTGAAGATGTTATGGTGTGACCAGGATGGACAAGGTTAGAAATGAGTATATCAGGGGGATAGCACGGGTTGATCAATTTACAGACAAAGTCTGAGGCTGAGATGCTCTCGACATGTGCAGAGGAGGGATAGTAGGTATGTTGGGGAAAGGATGTTGAAAATGGAGCTCCTGAGCAGAAGGAAAAGAGGAAAAAGACAGACAACATTCATGGATATAGTGGAAATTAAGGGGGTCGGCGTGACAGAGGAGGATGTTAGAGACAGGGTGAGATGGAGGCAGTTGATCAACTGTGGTGAGCAAGAAGAAGAAGTTTGGTATTGAACCTCTATAATTTTTCTATTACTGTTAGAGACACACACCCCCGACCCCCAACACAAACACACACGGACACACACACTTCTTGTAGAATTTAGTTAAATAGCTAATCATTTAGACCACATTTCTGTTTTTTTCACCATTTTGTCCCTCACCATTTCCATTCGTATACAGATATCTTTCCCACTCTCTCTCTCCCTACTCCTCAGTGGACAATTTACATAAAAACAACCAACACTATTAACTGAGCTGTCTTGTGATCTTGTTTCCTCTTTGATGCAATCTTGCACTTTATTCATGAGCATCCAAGTTGGTCTGATGATGTGCTGACTTCAAATGAACAGCTTTTAATATTTTCACTGACCCAGTAAAGTAGCTTTAAAATGCAGAAGTTCTGCCCCATCTCGTTTACTCCATCTTCTTCCCCCTCCTAACCTTCTGTAATTCTCACCCACTCCTGATCTAATTCTATTCCAATTTCTGTTGGCATCGCAAATCCTACATCTGGCACATGCACACCACCTATTACTCCCAGAGTCTATCTCTCACTTGCACTCATGTATAAAATGCATATGCCTTCATGGAATAAGCAGTACCGCAAGCAAAGTGACAGGCACCCACAAACAAAAACCTGCTCATGTCGCTAAACTGTTTGAGTTAACAAATTTTGACATGTAAGCGAAACCAAATCACGCATGAGCTCCCAAAATCTTAGCCAGCACACACACACACTGTGTATGAAACCAATGGGTGTTGGAAATTTTGGGGGTCGGCTTGGGTGGGGAGGGGGCAAACCTCACTGCAGAATGGGAGTTAATTACCACATCCGATCAATAATTCATTACTCTGTCAGTTTGTGTGTCTGTGTGAGTCTCTCTCTGCTCTGGCATGTTTTGAGTGCACATAAGCATGAACACCAAACTCTCCCAGTAAGCATTTTCTTTCCCTGGGAATGGCGGATTAAGAGGATTGAATCCGTAATGGATTAACCTCTGCAGTTTGTGTGCGTATGCATATGTGTGAGTGTTCCTGTGTGTGTGTGTGTGCACGTGCACTGAGCGGGATCAGAGAGCCCATGTATGAACTGATTAGCCTAAGAAGCTGCTCTCCTTCCCTTTTAATGACCACATCAGCACTTTTCTCACCACGTGGAGGATAAATGTAGACTTGTCTGTCAAGGAAATGAGAAGCCCGCCTCTTTAAGAAGGGTTAGCTGTCATTCAAATATCACTCGTGGGCGCACTCCCTACGGAGTCCGGAGACCCTGCTGTGTCAGTGTGGCCGTGATGATAGATAGTGACTGTGTCTGTGTATTTGTAAATGTGTACACATGTGTAGGTGGAGGGGTGAGTGACCATCTCTATGGTGCATTTATTTATCAGCAGGAATTCAGCTTTTAACTGCAGCGCCTGGATTGAAAACCAAAGCCATTGCATCCATTAACTATATGACTGATATTGTTTATGGGATAAACATATATGCTAAATGGAAGAAAGATAACAGCTTGACAAGGGAAACAGAAACACAAAATGACCAATTACCCTGCTGGAAGCAACTATTCACCCACACCCCTCTCTGTTTTCACTCCGACTGATCTCCTCAGGGGTTCATACACACAGTGTCACATACACACACGTGTGCGCGCACATATACACACAATCATGCACATTCACGTACTCTTTGGCTACAGTGTGAGCTTGATGTATGTGCCCTGTAGTAGATCTTGCTAAACAGAGGGCCGATGTTTGACATGGAGCGCACGCGTCTGACAGCAGGCTACCGCTACACTGCTCATAGGCTTAGTATGCTGACACAGACACAAAAAAGTGCGTAAGCATACACACACACACACTGACAGCTATTTTGTGGAGATAAAATGGTGTTTAGACATCAGCGACAGGGTTTGCAGTACAGTATGTCAGCAGATGTGTGAATAAGAAGACATGAAGCCTGGGATGAAAAGGAGGAGATCAGGAGCCACACAGCGGACAAAGAGACAAAGAGACAGAAAGAGCTGAGTTTTTTAAGACAGAGTTGTAAAGAGGGACCAGTCAAAAGAATATTCAACATCCAGAGCGCCTACCTGTTTGCTGTACTTGTTTCCAGTCTGGCAGCCGTACTCTGAGCACTGGTCAGATCCCAGGGACATGGCATCTGCATTGCCACTGCCTCCACTACTGCTGCTGCTGGAACCAGCACTTCCCACACACCCACCACTGCCTACAAAGGTGTTAGAGGGAGGCAGCTCCTGGACTGCCTGGTGCTTCTTTCCCTCTGCTGGAGGTGAGTGAGGCTGAAGATTCACTGCGGGGAGGGGCGAGCTGGATTTGTAGTGCCGGGCCAGATCTGGGCTTGACTGATGCCTCCTACCACCGCCCATCCGCGGGCTTCCAGGGTCACCATCCACAGCACAGTAACGAGCTGCCAGGCGCTCACTAGCACTGCTCAGATCCTCTTCATCATCATCATTGGCATGGCGACGCAGTCCGTTGACTGTGACTATACCACTGTAGAGGGCTCTGTCTGACTTTCCTCCTCCAGGTCCATTCCCACTGCTTCCACTGCGCTTGTCCCTCCGAGGCTTGCGTCCACGATCTGATCCCCCACCACGGCCAACCTGTGGCTGCGCCCCCGTGGGACCAAAGAAATCTTCCTCTGGCTCCTTCTTGCCGGCCTCATAGCCATTCTTACCCTGAGCACCACACTGCCGAGCTGTGACTACCAGAAGAATAACCAAGATGACTGCTGCGGCTCCTGCCAGGACACCAATTGCTACACTGAGGCGCTGCTTGCCTAACGCACGCTCGCTGTCTGGGTCCCCTGCAATGTCTAGTGACAGCGGAGCCATCAGGCTTCGGGCCACCTGGGGAGAAAGGGAATAGGGGGAAAGATAAGATGCAAATGCAGAGTAAAGAAGGAAAAGGAATGCAGAGACAAACCATCAATAAAAAGTTTAGAGCAGCAACTGTAAAAAGATGACACAGTGGGGGTGAGCCACAGAGAAACATCAAACAGCATCGTCATCTTAATTACACTGTGTTTTAGTGTGAGAGCTCTCCATTATTCCCAGACACATAGGGTGTCACTAAATATATAATTGCTCTTGCTTCCCAGTTGCAGCATTTCAAATTGTGCCTCCAATTCTTCACTTGTGATCTCGCATCTTCTGCAGTAGTAGAGAAAAAATCTGGGATTATACTGTTTAAAGCTGATTAAAAGAATAAAATGAAACTTTAGACATTGAGCTCATGGGCAGTTAGGAATGGGAAAAGTAGAAGAAACAGTCAGTAAATGTGAAAATAAATTCAAGAGACATTATGAATACACCCTCTGAATGCAAACTCATCTACTGTCTCATCAATGAACAATGTCCCTATTGTAAATGAAAGCGTAGGCATGGATTTGTTAAGGATTTGGTATCACAATTTTTGCACTGCGAATTGGACAGTTAGACAAATAAGGAGGCTACTGTAAATATGTGAGCTCTGTGGAATTGTCTTTAGAGCCATTTTTCCCCCCACATTTTAAGGTCTCAAGTTTGTTCTGTTTAGCATAATGGTTTTGTTACAAGGTAAATCCACGCTAATCCATTTCAATATACAGCATATTGCACATATTTTGTCTCTGGGCTTAAGATAGATCTAACAATTATCTTCCTTTATGAACACATATACAGGATTGAAGCTCAGACATGCTCTGAGCTTGTACACTAATAAAAGGATCATTATAAGAAAGTGGGTTATGCTGAAACACAAACACAGCCATTAGTGGATATGGAGCCTTGCTCGACAGGAGACAATGAGGCTGTGGTGTTCTGGTCTGCACAGCCCTGCTGATAATATGGGGTAGACTCATGAATTTAAATACGACTAATCAATACAAACCAGCTTTGTAGGCAGAATCATTATTTAGATGCACTACAAGTTTAGACAGATATGAGCACAGTGATATCTATTCATGCACCTACACATGCCCGCAGAGAGTGTAAGCTGTTAGCGAGACAACTCATTCAGCAATCCCGACACCTTGTCACAGAGCTCATACGACAATTTCTTTGACCCATCTAGACAAAAAACTACTGACTCATGTAATTCCTGCTGCCTGCTGCTTAAGAATGTTAGATAATAAAGTATGCAAGGATGAATGGGAGAAAAAGAAGTTAAATATGAGCCCTCGTGGCTTCAGATGGCTCAATAAAAAAAATATATGGTATAACCTGCAGTGTTAGTAATACTGCAGAAAATTCTGCTCATACAGCTGCACTGTGTAACTTGCTCATTATACTACAAAAGGCATATGAGGCTTACTTATACAGAGGCATTCTTTTTGTTATCCATGAGCTGAGAATAAGCCTGGCAGTGTTGTAGTTCGTTGTTTTATCCCCATCTATCAGGGTTAAGTTTCATTGTTTTTCACTGAGTTGTGTTGGTTCTATTCCATTATTCTGCTTCCACTGCAGAGGGCCTCTCTGCCAGGCTCCGCTCTCCCATCAGCCCCACTGTTCTTTTGCCTGCAGTATTCCTTTCCATTCTCATTCTACTGGGCGTCTCTGGCATAGCGCATCCCCTGCACTGTCTGCTGTATTGTGTGTGCAGAACAAAGAGAACATTGCGATGGTGTGTCATATGTACAGATACCACTATGTGATGGTGCAGCCGCCAAGTCTCTGTGTGTTTGAGTGAGCACACAGGCACATGTGACGGCAAAAAACACGGAATGGTGCAAGGTGTATGGTTGTGAATCATCTCCTCTCTCTCTCTCTCTCTCTGTGTGTGCGTGCGTGTGTGTGTGTGTGTGTGTGTGTGTGTGAGTGAGTGTGCATGTGAGAAGATGAGACAGCCCATGTATTGTCATCCAAGTGTAGATATGCATGCTGTATGCAGGTATGGGTACAGCATACCTGCACAAGAACATTAGATGCCCCAAGTGTTGAGCGGTATAAGCTGCCAACTCTACCCCTACATTTGAATTCAACCTTGTGACGCATCCCAAAATCCCAGAGGAATCTTCCATTCTGCTGCATGAGCTTTATTCTAGCTGGACCTAACATTAGCATCTATCTGTTCTACTCTCCAAGGATTCAGTTATCAGCATGTCACTGCAGATACTGATGCATCCAGACAAGGAGTCCACACAACTAGCCGATACTTGAAAAGTACTCATTCGCGGCTGGGGGCTCAATAAATTCACACCACAGAATAGCAACACTTTTAAAAATCTTACATTTTTAAGATGAAAAAAAAAAAATTCATATATATATAGATGAACTGAGATAAAATACAATTGGTCAAAATGTGAAAGTGGACTTCATAGTAGATCACACTTTTGATGTACCTTAAGGGGTCCCAAATGACAGCAATGTCTAAAATCTCACAACTAAATTCTTTCTTCTTCTACCTCAAACTCTGCAGAATGATATTCCAGATAATTATCCAACATGTGGCTCTCCCAGTAATGTTGGATAGAAATGACTGGGGTAATTTTCTGCCGCGGTGCTACTGCAGCAGCAGCAGCCGTTTTCGTTCCCTAATTGCATCTGGCATCCATCCACCACTCAGTTTGACTTCATTATGAGATGGAGGTATTCTCTCTTCAATGACTTCTACTCAATTACTCCTTCAAGTTCCTCCTTACAGTCACACTAAACTATGCATATTGTAATCACAGACAGCTTTTATATCAGCTTGGATATATTACAACCTATTGTTTGATTCAGTGGCATGGTCATTTAGGCGTACTGCAGCTAATTCTTCCTGCCCTGGTATTGTTTCATCACTTACCTCGTGATCTTTTTAAATTCTCATCTCTTTGATTTCTTGTTTTTTTTTTATATATATTTCTATTTTTAAGTGTTAAATTCATAAGGTGTCCTATTTACTCCCTTGTGATAAAATCATTCACCCTCTGTCTGCACTCATTTGTTTGACTTTGTTCGAAAAGATATCTGGATGCCAAATTGTCTCCACATGAGGTGAGTCAAAACTTTCAAGCTGAGGTAATACAGGATGTTTTTCCCTTGCTAAAACACAACATTTAGCTTTAAGTGTGGTTCAATACAAGGATTTAGATTACTCAGAGGGCATGTTTAGCACAGTTTTACTGTAGTTGCTATGCAACTGTCTAAAATAGCTATACTAACATAACAGAAAATGAGAAATTAGTTAAAGTTTACATTTCTCAGCTGGCAATCATATATATTCTCCAACTGTCTCATTTTTAATCATCTTCCCACCCAGGGAAGCAATACACTACAACAAGCATAGATCGAGGTAGAGTCTGCAAGAGGTGCATTTGCATTATAAAGTGTGCTCTTACAGAATCAGCTAACATTTTGCATAGGTTAGAGTTCAGTGGAACTTTTTATGCTGTCCATATTGACCAAAACATTTTTTTACTTGTTATATGTGTGCCTCTTACTACTCTTACTGTTCGCCTCACTACCTCACTAATATTTATCTAATATTTATATTTATATAAATCATGATACATGCAAAGAGTGGACAGCTGAAGACCTTTTCCTCAGAGAAAATCTAAGAATCAGTTCCTGCCCAAGTTTCAAGTGGGAGTTGAAACCACAAGTTCAGCACAAACACTCTAACCACAAAGCCACTGAACCAATTTAATTAATTAAGCGCCAGTACCAATTTCCACACCAGAGATAAAGTTTCAGTAATTATTACCTGCCAGCATTTATAACTTAATTGAACATTTTTAAAGTGTAATGGGAAGTTCATTTGATTAATACGGAGGCAGAGGAGAAAGAAAGATTTCCACCAGCATAGCATAAGCTAAATTTGAACTCATACTGTTGTAGTTATTTTTGGTATCTCGGTAATGTCTTTGAGTCTAGTCAATTACCTCTGCACCTCCGTGTGGCTCTTTCAAGCCAACTCTGATCTTGCTCTGAAGACTTCTGTTTCAGAAAGCCACACAGATTTATTCAGTAATAGCAGATGCATTATATATTAAAGATTCTCTTTATTCTCCCAGTAAACATTACCCCTTTGCCATTTGAAGTGGTTTACTTTATCTAATCTCTGCCCGTGTCTCTTCTCTTCACAGTGTGCTTCAAAACACAATGCAAACTCTATACTGCATTAATATTCAAGTCTATAGTTAAGAGACACGGCTCTGGAATAACTTCTATTCAAATGTACGAACATACTTCAACCTATTCTGTATCAGAGGGCCAAAACTGGGACAGGGCGATCTCTCTCTTGCTGGCTCTCTAACATACTTACCTCTAATGCTCTCTCTCTCTCAAACACACTCTTTTCCTCTCTTCTTTCTCTCTCACCTTCCCTCTCTCAATCAGCACCACACACACCAAACCAATCCACACACACACCACACACACACACCACACACACACACACACACTAATGCTTTCGGCTTTGAGTTCAATGTACCATAAAAGGAGAACCACTTCAGTAATAACAGTTATTTTAACCACACACGCATTATAACAATGCATGCTGGACAAAGAACACACTCCAGTAGGCTCCAAACTACAAAGAAGCTGGCATTGCCAGTAGCCATCAATTGAGAAATGGGCTTCTTTATCTGGGGCAAATGTAGGCACATTTTCCCCCAAAAAACTGTCTGAAAATTACACCATGCAGGCTGCAGAATCTCTGCATTTATTCATTCTGCAGCCACAGCTCCTGCACTGTAATGTGTAGACATTGTGGCCGTTTAAGTAGGCCCCGGGGCAATACCATCGCTGTCAATATTTGTTATCATTATCAACAGTGTGGAATTGTGGTTCACATTTACCAAAAAGGGACAGTAGGTTTCATTAAATCTTTTACTTTGAGTTATTTAACTTAATGTACTCTGTGGGAGAAATCAGTTAGCATAAGACTGTATTAATACATGAAGTTACCTGTGCATCCACTAGTGAAGCATTAGCCAAGCTCTCATTAATGAAGACATGAACCAGTGCAGTGGCACAGAGAGAGGGGATGCCACTGTCATTCACTCGGACCACCAAACGATGTAGACCTCTGTGGCGGCGCTCCAGAGGCTCTGCCAGGGTGATCACTCCATTGGTGTGGCCAATCTCAAACAGTCGGAAGGGATTTCCTCCTACTAGAGAGTAGTGAAGATCAGCATTTGGGCCTGTGTCTGAGTCTATGGCTGTTACAGTTTTGACAATGGTGCGGGCACTGCTAGCAGGCGGTAGGAGGGTGTAGGACTCGTTGGCTGGAGAAGTAATTGCGGGGGCGTTGTCATTTTCGTCCGTCACAAAGAGCGAGACGGTGGCAGTAGCAGTTTTGCGAGGCTCACCTCCATCCACTGCCCGGACACGGAAAGTGTAGGTGGAAAGCTTTTCACGGTCAAATGATGCAGAAGAGAAGATGGTTCCAGTGTTGTTCTCAATGGAGAACAACTCTTCATTCTCTTTTTTACCATCTTCTCCCTCTGATTTTTCTCCTGTCATCTTCTCATCAACTCCATCCATCTCTACAAAAAGACTTAGTTCTGCATTCTGACCTTCGTCAGCATCAGTCACAGTGACCATGCCAACTGGACTGTTGGCTAGCAGATTCTCCTTTACATAAAATGTGAAGATTTCCTGAACAAACTTTGGAGCGTTGTCATTGCGATCGGTCACCTGAACAACAACGCTGGCAGAGCCTTGTAAAGACGGGGTGCCTTTGTCCTTTGCAAAAACCCGCAGTTCATATCGCTCTCGCTGCTCACGGTCCAAAACCCCAGTGGCACGAATGTCTCCATTGTCTGCATCTATGTAAAATGGTCCATTAGCAGCAGGGTCGAGTGAGTAGGCAATTTCAGCATTCTTGCCACTGTCTGCATCTGTAGCTACAACAGTGACTACCCTTTCGCCAGGCGAGTTGTTCTCTGCAAAGTGGACCTCCACAACACTCTGGGCAAAGGTTGGAGCATGGTCATTGATATCTACAACTCGCACCATCAATGAGCTGTTACTAGAGAGACTGGGGCTGCCAGAATCTACTGCCACAATTGTTACACTGTACTCTTTTGTGGCCTCGTAGTCCAGCAAGGCAGAAGTGTGTAAGAAGTACTTTTTCTTGTTCCTGTAAAAAAAGAAAAAAGAAAAAAAAAGAAACATGAATGCAATAGACATTTTACAGGGAAATGATATACGTCTGATCTCCGGTGGAGACAAATAATGATATTTCTTATTAAACTGCACTGGCACTGAGACACCAGGTGTTGCAGAAAGTTAAGTGGCTATTGTCTTGGTATTTTTATGGGAAATGTTCTATTATCATATCATACAAAATGTCACTTCTTTTGATTTTAGAAAGCCCAAGGTCACATCTTCAAAAGTCTTGTGTTGTCTCTCCAACAGGAAAAAAAGCATAGAGATACGTAGATCACAGTGATTAGAAACAAAAAAAAAAAAAGACAAGCACTCAATTAAAAAGAAAGGACTAGAGAATACCTTGTTCTTTTTTTTGCCTGAAAATTAACATCTGTCGAATAATTTCACTTTTCTTTCAATCAGCTCTAATATTTGCTACTTTAATAATCATTGGATTTAAAAACATCTTCCAAGGTGACTGCAATAATCTGTGAAGGGACACTAACACTGGAGAAACTGTGATTGTGACATTTTAATTAAAACCATGTATCGATGTGGTGAAGACCTCTTATCGTTACCACTTTGACAAATTTCTTTAGTCGACAATAGCCTTACATTCAATAAAACCACTAACCTCATTGTACAGGTGTCTGGTACTAACAATAATATCCTAAGAGGCTTTGTCTTTTTTTTCTCACTCCTGCCATTCAATGCCTTAAGGGAACATTCTTATAACTGACTGAAGTGCACTGACATCTGTAGTCATCACTGCTGGAATAATATTATTTAAAAGTGCAAAGCCCTTGACTATAATGAATATTTGTGCCTTAAGTTTACAGATTGTAAGATAGCTTCCCTACTTTGTAATGTTAGTGAATGAGTGACACTACTTGAACTAAGCTCAAGTGAAATTGGCATGGAAAAACACTTGAATTCTCTGTGAAAAACAGAGATCTAGATGGAAACGGTTTGCTGGATGTGTTGTTATCAGTGTTAGAATGAGCAGGTGTATATACATTTTCATATGCTGTATATTTCTGAATCATGATAACAGTTCACACGGTTCAAGGTTTGTATGGTATGTATGGTGAGGAGATACCAGTGAGTGAGCCAAGAAGTAGCTTCACATTAGTGTACAGTTTATGGAAAATGGGGGTTGACAAATTACAAAAGAAGAAGAAAAGCATCTTACTAAGCTAATAGGCTCCTTCTAGAACAACTTTTATTCACCATTCATCACTGATTTTACAAGTGTGCGAAACGCTAATGGGGGGGATTAAATATTGTTATTAAAAATATATATATTCCCACATTTGATGTTTTGATAACAATGGTAGAGTCAGGTCTTTGTATATGGTTCAAAATCTCCCATAGGTGTTGTGCTGGGTTGAGATGGGGTTACTACAAAGACCATATGATTCATATCATTTTTATACTCATAAACCATTTAGTGACCCCTTGTGCCCTATGGATTAAGGCCATCAGTACAGAAATATTTCATCAAGCAATAAAGGTGAGCACTCAGGACACCTTTGTATTGATTTTTGGAGACCCTTGCCTTTAAGGGAACAAACTGTTCCAGGAACTTGACCTCCATAGCATGACAGAGCCCACAGAATCTCTCCAATCAAGGGTTCAAGTTTCCCTCTGATTGTTCACACATCTGTGTTCTTTGATAACTGAATTAATCACTGTACATAAGTGTTAAGAAATAGCTATAAATTACCTGTGTTTGATGGAATTTTAAAGTTGTATTGTTTGATGTATATGACCCTTTTTTTAATAAACAATGACCTCGCTGTTGTTTTTCAACTCTGTCATTTTGATTCAGGTGCTTAATGATACATAGACACATGTTATTTTACTAATATTCTGCCTGTTTGCTAATGTTTTGTCCCCCGCTCAAGTAAAGTTGTGTATCATATTGAACTTTTATTTGAAATGCCTCATTACTTCATAATTACCAAAGATAACTTACTGTGTTGTGCTCCTTAAAAAATTTCCACCGTGCTTTGGCAAGGAATTATTATTAGGATAGAGGTTCATTATCTGACAGTGTGTGCCCAAGTAACTTATTATCTAGTCTTTGATTCAGTGTTGTTCAGCAAATGCTTAATGATAGACACTTATCCTGGCATGTTTACTTTTAACTTTTCAGGATTTTGTGTAAGTTATCACTGTTAACTGTTTTGGTTCATCTTACCTGTCAAAGGCGTCATCTGCAGGTAAGGGTGGGAGCACTGTTTCCCCAGCTGGCTTGAGTGTGAATGGGACATCTCCTACTACTGTGCAAGTCACAGCTCCATTCTCTCCCTGGTCCCGGTCTGACACCTGGACCAGAGCTACTGGTGTGTCCACCAAGACATTCTCTGGCACTAAAGAGGCTCCGTCTCGTACAGGGATCCGGCCAATTTTTCGGATCTCTACAACAGGAACGTTGTCATTTTCATCCCGAACAGCCAAAACTACCGTGGTTCGATCAGTGCGGGGTGGCTGGCCGCGGTCCCTGGCCATTACTGTGAACCTCAGTTGTGCCACTTCTTCTCTATCAATCCTGTGGAGAACACTCAGCCATCCAGTTGCTTCATCCAGCCTTAGGAGTCGCCTGACAGACTCAGTTGCAGCTCCAAAGACGTACTCCACTTGCCCATTGACTCCAATATCACGGTCTGACGCTCTAACCTGGAGGACAGGTGTACCTGGAGGGGCATTTTCTGCCATTTCTGCTTCATATGTAGACCTCTCAAATTGTGGGCTGTTGTCATTCACGTCAGAGATAGAAACACGAAGCAGAGCTTGGGAGGAACGTGGTGGGTTCCCTCCATCTCGAACCCTCAGGACAAGCTCATATGAATCTTTTTGCTCACGGTCTAAGGTGCCTTTCACAATGAGCTGTGGCTGTTTTTCACCATCTGGTATATCTGCCACTTGCAGTTCAAACACACTGCTTCTAGCTCCTCCCCCATTATCTCCACTTCTACCCCTCCGGTCCCCAAGCCCATCTACTCTAGTAATGGGGTTTCCTCCTGCTGTGCGTCTTGATGAAGTTGACCCAGCCCCACCGTCCTGAATGAGCTCATAACGGTCAATGCCATTTCGCCCAAAATCTCTGTCTGTGGCAGTGGGAAGCAGGTAAAGGGTTCCAATGGGCCGATTCTCTTCAACTGAGAGCTGCAGCACAGGTGAGGGGAAGGAAGGTGTATTGTCATTGATGTCTGTGATGACAACACGGCCTTCAAACAGGTCTACCCAGCTCTGCAGTGGCCCGATCACTGACACTTCAAAGTCCAAGAAACACTCATTTTCATCAAATATCATCTGGCACTGGGGGAGTTTCTCTCTGTCGATGCGCCGTGGGCCGGTTGTCAGCTCACCTGTCACATTGTCAATCTTGAAGTACTCTGAGCCGCTCTCCAGGGCAAAGGTGACATCCCCACTGCCTGTACCTGCTGTGAGGCCAAGGTCTGCGGCTACGTTGCCAATCTTGACGTCAGGTGGACCCTCCTCCGCCACCCGGTACCGGAGAGCTGAGTCGGCACCCGGTAGCTGAGTCAGCAGCTGCAGCACTAAGACCACGAGGCTGAGAACCTGCGCCGCGGAGGAGTGCACTGCACCAAGCCTCTGCATGGCTCTTTCTCTCGCTTCTCTCCTTCCCGCTCTGTCTGCCTCGTAGCTGCGGCTCGTCTCTTCTTTATTTATGTTCTGGTGTACCTCACGGCGTGGGTGTTTGGTTTATCCTTTCTTACCCTTTCTCTACCACTCTCTGTGGACTGCTGCCTGAGGTCCGGAGAAAAGCTTTCTGACTGTAGTTCACTTCAGTGGCACAGGCTCCTTTCTTCTGTTCTCCTCCTATACCCAGTGATTTTTATTTTCAAACTTCTATAGCAGCAGTGCTCTTATCTTGCTGGGCTGTTTAAGCCTCAGAGATATAAAAAAATCCATCCTGCTGCGAAAAATAAAACTAATTTATCAGAATTGGATTAATCCACTTCCTCACTTCTTTCTCTTCCCTCCGTAAACCGGAGAGCTATCCGGACAAGGGCGCTTATCAGTTCATAATGCTATTTGTAACTTCTTTTTATTCCAGTCACATTTGGGACAGAGGCTTTTCTCGCGTTTTTCACAGTTAGAAACTGCAATGCAGCACCACTAGAGGAAAGAAAGAAAGAGAGAGAGAGAGAGAGAGAGGGAGGGAGGGAGAAAGAGAAAACAGCCTCTCAGCTCTCTGGATGGTCAAAATTTACTCGAATCTCAGAAAAAGAATGAAAATCTGTTTGAAACAAGTCTCTGGGATCCTGCTAGACTGGATCTTTTCTTACCTTCAGATCCAGCTGCGTTTTCCTCTTTTTCCCGCAGTGGAGCAACGTGCCAAGCAGTCGGATTCCTTCACGCAAGTTATCTGGAGAGAGGAGTGTTTTGCAAGCCGACTTTCTGATCATGTATTTTCTCATAAAATAGAAAAACCAGAGCCACTCTTTGTGGACTAAAAGGGGGGTATCCCGAGTGCAGCATCAATTTAGCATAATCCTGTGCAGCCCGTGTTCGGGATGGATGTCTCGGCGATGGACCGAGTGTAGATGCGTCTTTTTCCAAGAGTCCCGCATTCTCTCTCACTCCTCCACACGCGCCTCCTCCTCTGGTTTTTTTCCCCTCTCACCTGCACTGCTCGGGACTGCTGCTGCTGCCTCCGGTCTCCAGCAATGCTGCAGTCTCTCTCTCTCTCTCTCTCTCTCTCTCTCTCTGCCTCTCTCTCTCTCTCTCTGTGTCTCTCTCTCTTCGCTACTGCAACATTTTTCCCCATTCGCGTAACTCGATCGCTGAGCTGTAACGGGAGAGGCAGCAGAGGCGGTGTTGGGTCGCTGTGTGTGTATGTCGGTTACTGGGGACAGACCTCACCCCCCTTCCTGTCATATAGGAAGATTAAATGGCTTGGTGTCTGGGCTGCTGACAGCTCCTGGTGGGGAAATATCTTTATTCACGTATTCATACAAAGGACAAGAGAGACGGATAGAAAAGAGAGTGATCTGGCTGTAATACAAGTCAGCCCAGCGCTCAGTCATATTTCTGCTGGTGCAGCTCTTTTGCAGAGGCAAGTGTAGAGGGCTTCATTCATTCTTTTCTGAAAGAGGCAGAAATTGACACAGCCTTTGCGCTCTCACGTAATGGGAAATTGTTGTAATATTTACAATCCTGTGACGGGTATAGTTGCACGGCATGCGTAAACTGTAACCTATAGTATACCTTCCACAAAGCACCACTGCAACCTATTGTAAATAAATACAGAAATAAATTCCACGGATGAATTAAAAGTGGTAAGCATGCTATCTACCACTTTTTCTGATTTTCTTTTCTTTTCTTTTAACGTTCAGAGGTGTTTCGGTTGTTTCTTGGCTTTCACTGCCTCTTACATAGTCTACTCACACACGTGCGCACACTGGTGTGGAGTTGTTGTCTCTCAGCGGAGGGACCTGCTCGGTGAGAAGCGCAATGCAGCATCGGTCCGCTGCTTACTGAACACTACCGGGATTTCCACGTTGCTGCTCTACTACATCACCTTTGCATTTCTAATTTCCAAGCTAGTCAGGCCGTTTGTTATAGAGCCACTAG
The DNA here is from genome assembly GCF_018398535.1 of Haplochromis burtoni. Classification (NCBI taxonomy): domain Eukaryota; kingdom Metazoa; phylum Chordata; class Actinopteri; order Cichliformes; family Cichlidae; genus Haplochromis; species Haplochromis burtoni. Next base: position 391,240 of record NW_024582706.1, on the reverse strand, counting down.
CACCGTTTGTCTCCCGGCCTGAAAGCAGGGAGTTCCCCATAACACATAACATTATTGACGGAGTGAGCCCTGTGCACCAGCCATTAGTGAACAGTTTATTGCTGACGGAGAGTAAACAAAGACTGACAAACTGCATAGACGGGTGACATGTTGCCGTTTCTACCCTCTCTCCCACCCCCACTCCCCTTTCTCCCCCCCCCCTCCCAGCTGCACCAGGAGCTGTGGGTGTGTAAAGCGCTTATGGGCCAATGTGCTTAACATTCAGAGGCACCGACACTCGCCCGCTTCAAGCGCACTCACGCCCTCTATTGTCTGCCCCACGTGCGCGTTTGTTTCCCTCGAAATGAATCCTGGAATTCGCCTCGTGTTTTGTGCGCGCGGGCATGAGCGCGCACATTCATTTCTGGGAAGAAACGAGAGAAAGAAACAAACGGGCAATTAGAAAATGAAGTGCATGTGCGCGCCTGCTTGTGTGTATTGTTTGGCTCCTCCGGTCAGGTTAGTTCATTTTTGCTTCAGCTGATTTAAAAAATTTTGGTCTCATTTGACCTAATAAAAAATCATCTAATAAAAATATGCTGACCCGAACATGCTGTTATATCCAACCCATTAAGATATAATTGAGCACGAATCCTCTTTCATCAGCAAATGAACTGCACTTTCAATTTGCATATTGAATGAAAAGTGACCCGTGGTGTGTGCGTGCGTGTGTGTGTGTGTGTGTGGTCTAGTTAAACACAGGATGTCTTTTTTGTCTCTGCGCTGACAAGCTTTTTAGCCTAAAGGCTTAATCTGCTGTTTGTGCCACCGCAGCAGCAGTCAACAGTCTTTACATCATATTGTAATAACTACACAGACATTCCACAGCATTGATCATAAAAAGTTATTCATGTTAAGTATCATGAATCATGTTTGCTCGATGTCATCCAGGCAAATGATAATTGTTCCAGCACCATCCCTTTTAAGAGAATGCGACCTTATAATCAATTTCATTCAAATTTATGTATATGTGATGTTACATTGACATCATGGAGCTTTAACTACAGACATTCAGTCAATCAGAAACTTTCAAGGTGCATTATATCTAAAGCCATTATATGCCATTTCTTTGACATTTGTATTTTCCCCTCTCCGTCTATTCATTTTTTCTACTCAAACTGCATCATAAATGAGATTTGTTAATTGTTTATTGATTGCTGTCTCTGTTATGTTTTGGTAGAAGCACAAAGACGAACACCAGTTGCCAACTATCTGTGACACATTAGGTTGTTTGAGCGTATATTTATACCCCAGTGTTCCCATCCAGAACTGCAGCAAAAAAAGGCTGAGTGACTACAAAACTCATCACGCTAACCTCAGTGGTCATAAAGCCCTTTAAAACCTGAATCATCTTCACAGACCACCTACTTGACATCCTGCAGTCCACCTCCTACACAGAACACAAGCTGCAAGCCCAAGAATACATTTATTGATTCTTCCTGGTGGTGGACTTCAGCTCAGCGTTTGCGATTTGATCCATTAACTGCTTCACACGAAGCTCTCCTGAATCACAATGCCTGCTTCCACCTGTTAAAGGATCGGCAGCTTCCTGGTAGGGGAGCGCAAATGAAGCTGCAGAATATTCCATCACTCCTTAGATGTGTGTACTTTCTGTTGCTCTTCTCCAGTTAAACACATCAGAATCTTTTTAATCCTTTTCAAACTTCTTGGGTTTGTATGTAATGCAAGCGTTAGATGAGTTTGCATAATGTTAAGGTGAACAGCTCTGGCAACCTTAACAAAATGGAATGATTTGTTCAATAAAAAAAACATGAAAAAAAGCATTACAGGTGAAGAATGTTAGAAGAAGAATGCAGAAAATCAAGAAGAATATCAACAGTTGAAAAAAGAAAAAGTCATAATCAGTTCTAATAACTGCAACCACAACTTTAATTGCTTCCCTTAAGATTGTGCCTCACCACATCTTAGCATTCACCTTAGAAACAAGCAGGGAAGAAACCCTCTTCTTTGTTAACTCGGTTTTCAGAATTTCTCAACATACATAATATTTTTGTCATTCATGGTTCTTAATAATTCAAATCACTGTCACTTCGCCCACACCGATCCAATTACCCTACAAACATATATATCCTTATACAGTGAAACTGATATCTGTTTGTACATTTGACTGTGCCAATATCTAATTCTCCACAGCATGTGAAAAGCAGAGATACAGAGGAGGCAGGAGGCTGACTCTGTCCTTCACTGTGTACAATACCATAACACAGGACATTGAGGAGCTTGTGCACTCTTTTTTATGATGTGCTGGAGAGGGAGCATCAAGATTGGCAAAGCTAAATAGCTCAATAAGCCAGTCAAGAAAGCAAGCTGTGTTGTAGGATGAGCCCATATTGTCTAGAGGTAGTCAGTGAGAGTGGGATGAGTACAAGGACTGACTCAATCTTGCATGACCTTCATCCTCTTTATCATGGTGAAAGAGCCAATAAACCAAGCACCATCAGCACTGATGTGGGACTTTAGCCTCTGTCACCATTCTCTGACTTCTACCATGGATCAGCCCTCATGGCTTTGTGTGGACAGTATACTTTGCTGTTATGTTGTGTATGTATAATGTTTAATTTTTATACACCTGGTATTTAATGTGTAGAAGACATTTAATAAAGGAACAAAGAGCACAGGTGTCCTTCAATATGAAATTACAGCTCAGTTCACACACCCATGTGTGCATTAGACTATTTCTAGAATAAAAGGTTTCTGTTTGTTAATATGTTGTCATAGTTACAAATCTCTGGATGCAAGGAATATTACAGTTCAGTTCACATGCCCACGTGTGCATTGGATGATGCCTAGAATAAAATGTTTCTGTTTGTTAATATGTTATCACAGTTACAAATCTCTAGATACAAGGGATATGCTTTATTAAACTGGACTCTGGAATAACTTAATCACATTTGAAAACACTGGTACTGGTGGGCTATATTAGATGAAATGCCAATTAGTAGCTTTTGTTAGCAAGGTCTGGTAATCAACGGTTTGATGTCTTTTCAAAGCAGCTTGAAACAGCTGCAGTAACAGACCTCTAAAGAGGCCCAATCATTCACATTCTAACTATGAGAGTGTCAGTCAAAGAACTATTTTAATATTGAATAAGTCCAGGGTAAGGAGTCTGACAAAGAAGAACAGCAATTACAAGGTGAAATGATCTAACGGTGATGATCTAACTCCACATTTTGCAAATGTTCCTAAAACTTGCAGTTATAATTCCAACAAATGCATATTTGTCCTATTTTCACTCTTTGTAAAATAATTTCAGTGACAAGCATCTATCTGAATTGTATGCTGGTTTGTGTACTTGCTTCCCAGAGCTGTGAACTATAAATCATGTTCTACATGCTGGGAACTACTAATGTTCTAATAAACTAATAAAGCTCCTAGAAATAAAACCCCTGCCGCTGTCTGTTCGTCCTTTACTCTCTGTCTCAGTCAGTGTTATGTGAGAAACTTGTGATAAAACTAAAAACATGCAGTAATTTCATGTCTAATTTACAGTGATCTTGTGTGTCACCTGAAAAGTGACTCTTTCTCATTGAAAGGTTGAAAACCACTTAAGAATAGAATCCCAGTGATCTATACTGCATTTTTTTTCTTTTACATCAGCATTTAAGAGCTAGCTTCTGCATAATGTCAGTTTTTGTACTGAATCATACCACATTTTGACCACTATCTGCACTACGATATCATGTTTTATTCAACATTATTTCTAATATATGAATCAATTGAATTTTCACTTCTGATTCAGCTTTGATGGTACTGACCTCTAGGTAGCTCAGCATCTCTGGGCTTCTCCTTATATGCAGCTGTATCTCTGTTATTATTCCTATGCCCCTGCTAGTGCTGTGTACACAGGCATACTTGGCTCCAAAGTTCAAATTCCCCTGGGTTGTTTGTATTATCCCCAGGGTACTTTCTTTATTTTCCATTTTTATAGTTGGTAGTCATAGATGTTTTTGAACAGCTGTTTACACCTAGTGCATATAATTTATTGCAGACATTAAATGCAGCATGTAGTCTGCTTTAAGTTCTGTGCTGAGTGTGAATAGGAAAACAGAGAGAGACGTGGCAGTGTGTTTGGGGTAGCTGGTCTTCTCCACTAGGATGATAACAAGCACTCAAACAATACTGGAAAGAAAGGTTTAGGAGTTGTGACTGTGAGAAGCATTTGCCACAATTTTAATTTTAATGTTTTAAGGCTTCCCAGCTAAGGTGCCAGTGCTAAATTAGCTTCTTCATAGAGTTGGACTTGCTAGATGCAGTGCTAAACCTGAGTCAGCAAATTCAATGAAATTGCTATGAACTCTCAACTGATTCTGAAGGAACCAACCTTAATCACCTGTAAAAGACAGTCAGAAGTTGGCATTACTAATAGGTGAGTGATCTGGTTTTCTTGTCTACTAGCAAATGTCATATTATATAAAAACATATTCAATAAAATATATATAAAAATCTACCTTTTTAGGTATGTCCCTCATAATTTGTGGTTCTGGAGGTAGATCAGGTACTCTACTGATTGGACAGTTAGTGGTTCAATCCCTGGCTCTTCCAGTCTGCATACCAAAGTATCCTTGGGCAAGATATTGAAGCTGCTACTGATGCATTCATCAGCATGTGAATGTGAGATGGAAAGCACTTAGATGTAGGAAATGTGCTTGTGTGAATGAGTGAACGAGGCATGTAGCACAAAACGCTTTGAGAGCTCAAGTAGAATAGAAAAGTGCAATATAAGTCCATTTACCAGAATCAGGATCACAGTGAGATGACACAAAGAAGAAGTGACACGATCGAGTCGTGTACTTACACCATGGGTAGATCAAAGGTCAGTCCTCCATATTGTTCTAATAATTTCTGATTCGATTTAGAGTGTGAGTCTAACCAATGCAATATTTCCTTTATTTTAACATCTACATTTATCCTTGACTTTTATAGTTCATTACATTCCACTTCTAGCATCTTCTTTTCTGAGAAAACACTAATGTTAGGACTGATTTCCAACCCGGGTTACTAAAAATAAAATACAAAAGTGATAAACATATTAAAACCATTAAATATTAAGCAACATTTCTGCATTTATTTTTTATGTTTACCAACAGAATAATATATGTATTCTGCCATGATGTTGTACGACCCTTTTGCTCCAATTTTAACCGTGTTAGCGTATTATTTTTAACAAAATGATTATAAATGCTTTGTGTAGCTCACAAGGATTCAGTCTGTTGCGTTTGTTATAGCTTAAGTTATGACATAAATTGTGTATTTGAACAAAGATTTGAAAATAAATACCGAAATTACTGAAAAAGAAACAAAACAATCTGCGACTACTGAAATGTTGGGAAAGGTTGATTTCATAAAACTGAATGAGTGCATGAGGGCAATCTTTAAATGGCAAATAGTAGTAACAATAGTGGCAACAGGCATGCACACAACTACAATAGGTTGTCTGTCTCTCTGTCTTAGCCCTGTGACAGACTGGCGAACAGGGTGTACCTCGCCTTTTGCCAGTTGGCAGCTGGGATAGACTCATGATACAACTGGGATTTGAGACATTTAACAGTTTCAAATATTTAAAGTAGAATCCAGGTACTATTGAGCAGACAAAAAACCCAGCTCTTTGTTGAAATATGTACTGTCCATCTCTTGGGTTGCTATATTGCTCTTTTTAATGACATCTGGACTCTACACTACAAGCGTTTGACTGCATGTGACAGTGGAAATTACAGTGTGTAAATGAAAAACTAGTTGCACGTCGGTGAGTGACTGTTCTGCGGTGAGTGACTGTTCTGACACCCGGGATGGCAAAATTCGCTAAGCCGCTTAGTGTTATTTCTTTTTTTTTTATGATTAGAAAAGATCAGTGTACATAACATTCAGGGAGCAAAGCCCTGCTGATTGTCACAAAATGACAAAATGGAACTGGTGGAAGGTTACACTAATTCTACAATAACCCAATGGCAGGTCAAAATCAAGCTTACATGTCAGTGGTTTTGTTCTGGAGTACCTATTCAGCAAAGGAAGCATCAATCTGTAACACTCATGTATCATAACTGTACGCGTAGGTGTGTGGCAGGCAGACCCAAAAACGTAGAACTGAACTAAAATTCATACCTTTAATGCTGGAAAAGGCAACAAAAAACACGAGGGAAAGGGCCAACTAAAGAGTCACAAAACATAAAATAAACTGACTCACTGACAGGAAGGAAAACAGACAGACAGAACCACTACCTACAATGAAGCAAAACACGACAGAGCACAGACGGGAACGCAGTCGTGTCCAAATTCATTTTTCGCTACTCGGGTTAAACGTAATATGTAAGTCACTTAGACAACCTAAAAATGTTATTGTTGGGCTTTTTTCAGTGTTTTGTTTGTTCGTGAGTAAATCGGTTTGGCTGAGATTAAAGTTATTAGATTAGATAAAATAAAACTTTATTAATCCCCCGGGTGGGTTCCTCCTTGGTTTTTACACAGCTGACTAAACATCAAACAGAAAACTGATGAAAAAGAAGTATGAGACGGTCGAGAATTTACGCCAGTGTCCTGTTATATTTTAGATAGCAAGGAGCAGACGGCTGAGTTTATTAAACTCCACCGAGACAGCGGTGACGCTAATCAGAAGGCTAGACCGTCCAATTTCCCCAGCCGGTTACTTCCGGCCTACCCGACCTTCTGAGGACCCGGCCCGCATAGACCGCGGAGGTCCTCAGGAGGATGCAGCCCATGAATTTGGACACGACCAATATATACACAGGCTGTATCCCAATTCAGGGTCTGCAGCCTTAAAGGCCGCATTTCAAGGCCGATTACGTCACAGCGGCGCGCCGAAGGCTGTCCCAATTCAAAGGCTGCTCGAAATGCGTCCCTGAAATGCGTCCTTCATTTCCCTGAATTTTAAGGCTGTGGCAGTGTAGACTTCGTGGCCCAACATATCCCAGAATGCATAGCGTGGCGGTGGGTGTGGATAATTTTGCCGAAAAAAAACGGCGGATGAGGGGCGCCCGAAGAGTACACTTTAAGTAAGTACTGAATATTATGTCACTTATTTATGTGCAAATGTTTAATAATGAAGAACATTAAAACATTACTGTTGGCCACATGTCGGCAAAGTTATGTGACATAAGTGACGTTTGTACTAACTTGGTTTTAAAGCCTTTACTTTAAAATATACGCCGTTCAATAGCTGAGCTTAATCTTACAGAGAATGATCAAAGCTCATGTAGAAAGAAACCAACAAATGAACAAAAGATTTTCTCCTTCATTTCTGTCAAACAAAGCTGTATGAAACGTTTCCAGTTGTTAGTATCATGGTTGCTAGGCAACCTGGGCAGCGCAACGGAGGCTAGACCGTCCCATTTCACAAGCCTCGCACTTCCGGCCTTTGAGTACGCGGCCCTTGAGGATCGTTGAGGCTGCGTACTTTAAGGCTGCAGACCCTGAATTGGGATACAGCCACAGAGAGGATAAGAAGGGAACAGGACACAGGTGGGAACACAGTTGACACTAATCCGATTGATGAGACAGATGAAGCAAACCTGAACATAATACACACAAGACAGGAACTATCAACGTAAAACAGGAACTAACACCGAGACCCATACTAAGACATGTGAACTTGACACTAGGACTGGAAATAACCCAACAAGGGGAAAACAACAGACTGGGGAGACAGAAGGGAACATAAAACACCAGGACAAGAGATAAGCAAACATGAAGACAAGGGTGACTAAACATGGAAGATGGAAAACAGGGGAGGCATGGAAACAAAGACCCAAAGACTAGATGACAAAACTAAGACCAGAATATACAACTACTACACAAACCCTGAAAATAAACTAAACGTTACAATATTAAATAAGCCAGAATCAAAAAGTCCAAATACATACAGGACCATGACACTCATGTACAAATAAATGTAGATACAAGCATGTCAACAATTGAACCTTTTCATATTATTAATTAAATACACAGACCTCTAGTAATCTGGTTAAGAAGCTTGTAAAAAATATGCCTGTCAGATCTAGAAGGGTACAGCTGTTAAACTAGTGTGTCAGATACATATTCACTCAGCATTTAGGAAGCCTTTTCTAAGCCTCAGCTTGTAATTGATATCGAAGATGCTCTGTAATAAATGAATAGGGCTGAGATCAGACCCGTCGGGAAGTTCTTTATTAAAGGCATTGCAGCTTTTCAGCAACATTTATTTATAATGCCTGAGATGTTATGAGCATCGCTGACATTTACACTCGGCAGTGCAGTCTGTTGTTTAACACCTTGTTTTGACCAAACAGTGTGTATCTTTATACCACTGCTAAGCAGGAGAGGCGAGGTAATTATTTTTATCATTTACATGATTGATGTCTGACAGTGCTCTTTGAAAAAACAAGGATGTTGTGTTTGTACCTTAATTAAAGGTGAAAGTTTAATTGCAGTTAGGTGTACTGTTAATTGAAGAATTTTTCTGTGAAGCTGCTGTTTTAATCTTTATGAAAGACGGTTTCTTGTTAACAATAGAAACCCTTGGTTGTGGCTGCAAAAAATAAGGCTTTAACCACTGTAGTGCATTCCAGAGCAGTAAGATCTTGAAACATTAGACTGCTTTCAGATCATACAATAACCTCTGTTAGCGAACCGCAGCTTATTTACACATCCTATATTTACAAATGAAGATTAGTGATGGGTTATGAATTAGGTTATAATTGCTTTTGTGTATCCAGTACTTTAGCAGAGTCTATGATATTTAGGTTTTGCACTATTTGCACATACAGTAGAAGCACTTAAAATGGATCATGTAGTGATTAGATACTGTCACAAAACCAATCAGCGGGCCCAAACCATTGTTTGCTTTGTTTTTGTGTAGATAAACTATCCATCCATCCATCCATTTTCATCCGCTTTGTCCGGGGCCGGGTCGCGGGGGCAGCAGCCTAAGCAAAGATAAACTAGTTTCAGGAAACATGATAGATGCATTAAAACTATTTGTGTAAACACATCATAATGGACTGTATATGCCCAACTAGAAGCTTAGCAGCCATTATTTTACTGGTTAGAGCTTTGTGCTTCTCCACATATCGAAAAATGGGGTTACTTCAGACTTCCCCAATGCATTCTGCAAGACACTCCAAGTGCTTGTCAATAAACACTTATTGAACTGTCTATCACTCTGCAGTCATTTCATACTTGTGAAGTCATATCCTTGGGTGCATGTAAGTTCAATATTCACTCTCCTTTAAGTTTGCCTCCAACACTCATATCTGTCAGCTAACTGGTACCAGCAGTCTGCATGATGTTTGATGCTGTGTAGGCAGTGTATAGTGGGCTTTCAGTGCTTTTCTGTTGTAGACAGCTGTTTGCTGCAGCTTAAATAAAGCTATTAGAGAAAACTGGAACAGGCAAGTCGCAAACAGTGACCTGAAAACCGCTATGAAGCTCTGCAGAGCTGATGGGACTGCAGAGTCACGGTTTGAGACCTTGTTTATAGGAGGAGTCAAACATGTTGATTATATGAACATATTTATTTCACTTTAATTAAGAAAAAAAAAATCGGAGGTGCCAAACAAAAAGTTCTGTATGTCTAGTTTGTTTTTAACTGGGGACTTCTGTTGGACTTGGTCTTCTTATTCACATTTGCAGTCCTTGATTTTGTATTAGCCCTCTGCTATCCACTATAAACATCCACAAAATGTTTAAACAGTGATTTTAAAAAAATAATGCAAATGTCAAGTGAGAATAATGTCTCTTCCTTCCAGTAAACCTGTCTATTATTATGGCAACTTCTGTATTTATTTATTTGCATATAAAAAGCCATGCCTTTAGAATAAAAAACTGGATCCATTACAGGTAGAAAAGAATGTCGGAAAATATTAGAATAAAAATCTTAATATTTAAGAAACAATAACAACTTTACTCAGCTTTCATTTGCAGTTCTACACAACTTTATCATATTTATTTGTTTTCAAAGGGCTGAATAATTTCTCGTTGCCTCTGTGTTTGCTGAGAAATAATTTTCTGCTTTTCAGTCCTTAATTCTTCAGAAAGTAATCCTTTAGAAATATCCTTCTTCACAATTTTACTTTGAGGCTCGTAGCTTCTGAGAAACATACCAAAAAAACCCCCAACAAAACAAAAAAACATCAGGCATATTCATTGCTACAGAACTATATTATGATTCGAACTCACTGCAGCTTAGGTGTATTGGCATTCTGATGCCGCTTACTCAACCTGTGACACAGACTGTCACATTGCAGAGAATAAATCAGAGACGTGACCTTAAACTGAAAAGTCTAAGCCGTTCTCACCTCTGCACGCGCTCATACGCGCACACCCCCACCTACACACACAGAGTCATGCACAAAAAGAAAACGTACTTTTAAAGAGGGATACGACACTCATAATTGCACACATGCTCACATTCTTATTTGCTATCACTTTCTTTCACTTTGTTAACTTAAGCTGAACATGCAAACATTCACATGTACAAATGCATGCGCATATTAATGCACACTTAATGCTTTTTACTCCCCACCTGTCAGGTGTAGAAGAAAGGTATAAGTGCAGATAAATTGCTACTACGAGCATTAACACCCTTGTGTCTCATTGAAAAAAAAAAGTATAAAACAAATCCTCGGTGATCTGCTTCAGTGGTCATTTGCATTGTTAATGCATTGCAATTCTCTATGTTGCAGTGGAAAGCAAAAAGAGGCATACATAATGCAGAGGGAAAAACATTCCTCAGCATTCCCATAAAAGGTAGGCTATGCTAGTGTCTTGTGCACATTATCAGTTTTACAACTTGGATGTGGTTTTGAAAGTAAGAAAAGCTACAAAGAATCTCCATTAACAATTATTAAAAAATCAAATAAAGTTAAAATTTTAGATAAAGTTTTTAAAGCACAATAAAATCAATCAGCACACAAAAGTTTTCTATGTTTTTTTTAATTAAAAAAACACATTTTAAATTGATTTCCACCCGTACATTGCCTCATAAGCGTACACTTTGAGTTTGCTGTTTCAAAATGTGTTTAACTTTTAAAAAAATGAATAAGCAAATTAAAATCAGTAGCTTCTCTTTTTGACTTACAGTGCGAGTAATAATTAAACTGACATTTTAATAAGCTGTAGGAGATTACACACGTCTCAACTCTTCTTTTTTAATCAGGTTACAGTAATATAAAGAGCTTGTGATGAGTATTAAGTTTCTAACTTTGCCTTGACTTTCTTAACGCCACATGACATGCACACACACACACATCATGTATACTATCTCACAAATTTGACAATTATAATTTAATTCAAGCCGTGGCAGCCTTAGTCTTAAACTCTCAATTCCTGTGTTGAATAGCTCTCCCGGCAGCACCCCTGGAACGTCATCAGCTTTGGAAATGCTGACAAGCCAAAAAAGCAGCTGAGTCATTCTTAATGAAGATCAGGAAGCTTTTCCTCCTTTCCCTCCATCGTCAGAATAACAAGCATGCTGGCACAGACAGCATAGGCTTACCCCACTGGAAATTTACTGCTACAGCACCAGCTGTCAAAAAGTTACAGAGCAAATAAAAGACAGAACCAGAACAAATTTTTACTCTCCACACTTCACCTTTATTTGTCATAACAGGTTTTTCTCCCCTGTGGATGTCATGGTTTGATTTGCAAAATCTCACATGAATGTTGTTGAGTCAGACCATTGAGCATGGCTGCAGAGTGACCGGTAAAGTGAGGCAAATAAAAGAAGTCGATATGTATCAGTGAACAATCATAAGGCACAAGGTCTTTTATAACAGATGTCATTTGCAGCAAAAACAACAACAACAAAAAGGAAGAAAACACCACAATCCTTTAAGGCATGAGAAATGTACTTAGCTTTATGATACACTGTCGTGAAACATCCTTGCAGTTTACCCTCTTATATTTTGACATTGTGTACACCAAAGTGTTTGTCATGGGTGCAGCCACGCATGGAGCTTAAACTGAGTGTGATTGTCAAGCGGCCTACATGAATCATGGACAATGTTTCCACGAAGAAGAAGAAGAAGCCGACGGAGTAACAGAGTTGTCTAAGAATGCAGATCATGGAGAAAAATCATGCTCTCTTTTATGGCAGCGGTTCATACACTTGCCCTTGAGATGGTTGAAAATGCTTTTGATTTGATTTCATTCTGACAAGTACTTGTAAAAAAAAGAAAGAAAAAAAAGTAACTGCACGGTTGTCAACCAGTAAGTCAAATTCAGTGTAGCTGTTGAGTAAGTAGACTTTGGTGTCAGATTCTATAAACCAGTGTGAGTGACTCCTTTTTTGCGCTTTTTCTTTCCCAGGCAGGAAAACGAATGGAATAACGTGTGACATTGCATTCAAAGGCACAATAACAAACATCAGATTTACACTGTAGGAAATTAAAGATGGAACATGACGGAGAGTCACGTGTTAGAAAAAGAAAAAAAGAAAGCTCGTCTGATAAAGAGGTAAAGAGAAGTGTCGGTGGTTGAAGGGAACAGATTAAGTAATGTAATGAATGTGCTGTAATCTGGGCAGTGTTGATCTCATTATTTGTTTATTTCTCCCCACACCTGCCTAGACACGCCGTTCCACAATGTTTCCCCTCTTCATTAGTGAGGAGCTACTGCTGCGCGCTAATGCATGTACTCGGCTGATGTTCATGTCCTGGGTATTTGTGTCTGTTTGTGTGTGTGCGTGTGTGTAGCTCAGTGTCTGCATATGTGCGTGGACATGCTGGCATATTTTCATTCCCCCCCCTCTGATTAAACTCCTGCCGTGAAGCGATACCTCCTGTTGTCTCTGAAAACTCCTCCTGTTTTTGACCTTTCTGTCGAACCTGCGCGCACGCTCGCACATCACATGCGCGCATGTTCACACACGCCGGTGATGGATGGTGTTATTACCCGAAACTTTTAAGGGGCAGAGAGGTGCTTAAGAGAACAAACACATCTGACTATTGTGCTTTATCATAAGAAATTAACACTCAGATATGCACAGCACAGTCAGATACATGCAGTGATACACACATCTTCGACGCATACAGTGTTTCGTGAAGACGTTAGCAAGTATGCTCTCACCAAAATTTGTTTTCAGCTTTATTTTTTGTTTTGTTTTGCACACACTCTTTCACCTGTGAAAATTATTCATTAATGATTTATTGAGACTCACACAAGCCACCCATGCTCGAGAAGCTAAATTAAGCTTTGCATTTCTAACACAGCATTAAGTACAGATAAACACATGCACACTCACACGCACACACACATATATATATGCATTTTTAAAATATTTATTGTGCCACTTTCAATCTGCATTAGGGCATTTTAGCACTCTGGATGACCTTCCTTTGTATCTCGATGGAATAAATAAAACACCAGTGAAGGAAATAAGTAGTTTGTACAGGTTGAACATGCTCATGCTAAAAGTGATGATTCCATGTATATCCTTTTGCTGATAGTCCAAATGTCACACCAGCACTGGCAATAAAGACATATTGCTTTCATCCATCTCTCTTTCTTTTTTCCCCCACTGTCTTCCCCTTGCGTCTTCCTTCTGTCTACCCATCTCCATTTTTGCCGATTGCTTTGCACCATTAATATTTCATGTGTAATGTGGCTCTTTTGGATAGTGTGAGCATGTGTATGTGCCCCTTTGAGCCCGTGGTGGTGCGCGTGCGTGTACGTACACACATGTGTGTGTGTGTCTATGCCTGCATACGTGCGTGTTTGTGTGTTTGTACTGCAGTATCAAATTCTGCTCTCACAGCTGTCGGCCAGTCTCAGCCTGGTTGTGATCTGTCTGTCTACCTCTCAACCTTCAACCTCTCCTTCTGTTTCACTCTCTTTCTCGCCTTCTTCAGAGTTGTTTCTCTTTCATTTTACATACCTCTGTTGCTCTCTGGGTCTTTTCTTCTCCATTGCATTTCTATTTTTTTTTCTCTTGCAGCATCTTGTTGCCTATCTTAACATCCTTTTCATCCCTCCCTCTGAGCTACTACAACCCCAATTTTTTAAATTTTTATCTTGCATTACGTTCAATCTGCCTGGCTCTGGTTATTTTCACCTTTCAGCTATTTTTTTTTCTAAAATACTTCCTTGATTTTCTTCTTTTTTTTGAATGGCGGCTTTTACTTTAGTTTGTGAAAACAAGTTGGAAGTAGTTGAGAAATGATGATGAATGAATGAAAAAGGCCTTGAACTGTTTTTAAGAAGCAGTTGCAGCAGCCAAGCAGAAACCTCATACTGAACAAGGATGATGGTGGTGTTGGAGGATATGGTGTGACCTCTTCAGCAAAAGAAAGGGGACAATTATTTATTTATTTATTTATTTGGTGTTGGTTATTTATTTTTCTGATGATCAGTGTTATATGCACAATACTGCTACAACTCAGAAAAGTTCAGAGGTGGGAATGAATTTCTTTTGCTTGCCATAAAGTATTCTCAAATGTCTCTTTAGGCAGCCCTTCAAGTTTGTGTGTGTGTGTGTGTGTGTGTGTGTGTGTGTGTGTGTGTGTGTGTGTGTGTTTAAGAGAGAGAGAGAGAGGGCTTGTTTGTGTACACCAAAAGCCTCCTGCTGGTTATAGGCACACACACTCTGCACCGTAATGAACAGAATTACCACTGACACACACATTTTCCATTTATTACGCTCGTCTCTCATTATCGAATTTCCATGCATGCTCTCCCGTGGATGTGTGTGTGTGTGTGTTTATGCTGTTGCACTGTATGTATATGTGTGTGTCTGTGTGTATGCATTAACTGCTTCACCGAGGGCCCAGGCGTGTGATTGGCTGTGGATGAGAGCTAAGGTTGGCACGGCGACATTTCCGCAGAAGGCCGTAAAGCAGTGGGCCTGGAGCGCAGGCAGCATCTGCCCCTTCACTGCTGCCAAGACACACACACACACACACACACACACACACACACACACACACCCTTACATGCATAGATTTGCATCAGCACTCACACAGATTGAAATACATGTATTTACACACACTAGATAATTCATAATCAGTCATTTAGCCCCATTCCTCGGTCCAGTCTCTCCTCTCTCCTGGCTATCATCTGGCTTTCTCCCACCCTACTGACCTCTGTCCATCTCTCTTCTTCTAATTTACCACAGCTTTGCCCCTCATAAGCTCCCTCTCTCTGTCTCATATTAAATTCTTTAGCCCTCTACTCTATTTGTCTTTCTTTTAAGCTGTCCCTTTCTATCACGCAGTTTGAGGTAAACAGTTTCTGTAGACCCACTTCTCCAGCACGCTGCTCATTTTCTTCCTTCTTCACCTTTCCTGCCCTGTGACAGAGCCATACACTCATTATAGGTCTGCCCCTTTTCTCTCTCTCTCTCTCTTTCTCAAACACACACACACACACACACACACACACACACACACACACACACACACACACACACACACACACACA
>NW_024582706.1:369377-375755 GCF_018398535.1 Haplochromis burtoni | reverse complement strand
CACACACACACACACACACACACACACACACACACACACACACACACACACACACACACACACACACACACAGGGACACATTTATCAAACATACACAGTACACAAATACAAGCAACAACACATAGACACAGTGCTATAGGGCTATTCATCTGTCTGGAGCAGTGGCTTATGAAAGGTCAGCCTTTGAGTTATGACAGAATCTCCTGGCCACAACAACCTAAGTGTGGGTGGCAGAGCATTAACTCTGTATGTGGGTGGGGATGTGTGTGTGTTAGATTAGGTTTGATAGCTATTGGTGGCAAGTGCATGCTATTTCTTGTGGACACTTGTGATTTTGTGTGTGTGTGTGTGTGTGATGGGTGGGGTGTACACTACCTGTTTTTTAATGTTTTTGTATTCATGTGTGTATGTCTGCATGAATGCATGGCTGTGTGTGTCATAAAGATTGTGACCTAGTCAAATAAAATATAGAGAAAACATTTTTCAGCAAAAGACTGAAAAATCAGTGTTACAAAAAATCCGACAAACCTTAAATATTTTGTGATTGTATCTATTCCTGCTTTTTATTCAACTTCTAATATTATAAAAAATGAATAAATTATTCATTAAAATGTGTTAAAATTATTTTCAGTTGTGTGGGCTTGTTTATCACAGCGTGTGGAGTGCAGCCTTATCAAGGCTCATTCTTTGGACCCTCTGGACATGTTAATCTGCAAATGATAATCAATAGCTTGTGAATTCTTATATTTTAAAGAGGTTTATCCTCTTTCTCACTCATCTGTCTCTGCTACTTATAGCACAGAGATCAAGTAAATGCGCACAAGATGCATTCAAAAACAGGCCTGCCTCAAAAGCGGGTCAACCACTAATCAGAGGGTGAGTTGTTTGATCCCTGGCTATTCCAGTCTGCATGTTAATGTCCACTTAGACAATATACTGAATCCCAAATCTTCCTGAATGTATTCCCCAGTGTCTCAGTAACAGATAAAGAGCTTGGCCTTCAGTGTAAAAAGTGCTCTGAGTGCTCTATAAGGATCTTTGTCTATAGGCAGCATTCTTTGCACTCTTATAATCTATTTTGTCTACAAGTTCTCTACAAGTGAAGGTCAACATTGACAGCTGAAAATCCTCGGTGCAAAAAATACAGCCCATACACAGCTTCTCATTTTGCTGCTGATCTTGCAGTGCTCTGTTGAAAGTAGACTAAATGCTGCTGTGTTCCAAGAAGGGGTGGGCTTCACAATAAACTTGTGAAAGAATAAGACCATTTTTCAAACCTAGCAAGGTTTTTATGTAAATTAAAAAAGAAACAGGCCAAGGATACTTCCAGCACAAAAAGAAAGAAAGAAATTAAAAAAAAAAAAGTTGTCTCGGACTGTGCTCACGAAACCCCAAATCCTTACTTGATTCAAATTAGGTTTATTAGTCTTTCAAGGATGTCTTCTCGTTTAAGTTTAATTACTCATTTGTTCATTAATCATAAAACCAAATGTATATGAAAGGACAGAGTAGACAGAGTATTTCTTTCTCATTATTTCTTTTTTTGTAAGAACAATTTAAAGTAACAGTACTCTTTATATTTTCTGAAGAACAGTAATATTGGTGGTTGAAACTTTCACCTGGGTTTTTATGTCTTGGGAACTTTATGAGCAAAACTTTGTCTGTCTTTAATTCCTATGCTTTTGCAAGAGCAAACACACCTAGATCTTATAATAAGAAAGTCAATCCTAGGGACAATCCTCTGAACACTAAACAATATTTCACTGGAAAGCACTGTTCCAGAGGAATATGGCTCATATCTTCAGTTTCAGTTCTGTCTTCCTTCGTCTACAAAAGCCATGGTAACAATGTTGCCATGACCACCTTAAAACTACTGGCAACAGATTACATATTGGAAAAGTAAAGTTAAGAAAAAAACACAAAAAAACAAACAAAAAAAAGAACCTTGTTCAAGATTTTTTGAGGACAGAGCGTAATGATAGTGATTTAAAATTTCACTTTTAGACTGTTTATGGTTAAATCCTTAACATGGACATGCACTTGATTTCACCACAAAAACACACAACACATCCTGACAGACAGTCTCCTCATGAGTAGATATAAATTATAGATCATGTTCCCACTCTAAGCTTGTGCCTCTGCCAGACAGAGTTCTGGGCTAAAATGCTGAGATAGACTGTTTCAGTATCTCATCTCACTCAAAAGTGAGAGAGAGAAAAAAAAACATCATAGATGTCATAGAGAGTGGTGCTTAAACATTTACCCTGGTACTGCAGTATTTCTGGGTAAGTATTCTATTTAAACTGAACTAGCACATGTAAATTTGGTAAAAATCTTTCATTGTTTGGTTGACAAAGAGATAGAGGTAGACATATCTCAAAGATACTGTAATGTGTATAAATTAAAGATGACAGACATACACAGTATAGTTGTTTTGATAGTACTTTCTTCTGTCGTACATGTGTCATACCTTCATAAGCAAAAGTGTTAGATTCCTTTTCTTCTGGGATGAAAATAGCCATTTAATCAGATATCAGATGACAGGATTTTTTCTTTTGTTCCCAGTTAAGTTCAGCACAGCACATAAGAGCTTGAAGTAGAAATTTTGTTGTAGAATTTATTATGACTTCATAAAAAAATCTCTCTAAAAAAAAAACAAAAAAAAAAAACTTAATTGTGGTTATTTTCTTTGGGCTTTTTGGGTACTCAGTGTTTGGTGGTCAGTTGTCATCATAAGAAGCTGTATATGTTGTTTTGGCCCTATAGGCCATTCAGATCTGAAAGGAGGGTGAAAAGCCGCCCCAGGAGGTAATAAAGAGGAAAGTCGACCACTCACCGGATGGTAGAGGAAATCCTCTGCTGTTTCGTACCTTCTGACAGTTTCCTGCTGATATACACGGCTGAGTGGTCAACCCCCCCTTACCTAATGGGACAAAACTGCCCCAGCCCTATGTTTGCAAACAACAGAGGGTCTAACCAGTGATCCTAATAGCGTTCATCCTTGAGAATTAACTTACTAATAATGAACTTTAAAGTCTTATTCACCAGCTCCACCAGCCTGTCAGTCTGAGGGTGGTAGATGTTGGTCCAAGCCAGTCAGAGCGGCACGCTCCGTTTTGCGCAACTACTTTTAAATACCGGTAGCACTGCAACCACGTAAGCTAGCGCAATATTTTTTTTTGCATATGAAACCGGAGGAGTTGTACTTACATCTTATGCCATCAGCTTGTCCTAGGTCACGGTTTCCTTCCACATATAGCTTTGCAAAAACTGCATAAAAAAAGCTAGCAGCAACAAAAACACAATATTCCAGAAACACCTTTGCCGATCCGATCAACTGGTCATAACACTTCCTACATTGGAATAGACGTCAGCTGGAACTACCGCATGTCCGCCATTACCTGCTCAAAACCGGAAGTGACGTCATTTTCACGGAAATGTAGTTTTTTACCATCAGGGCCTCATGAGCCTATACTGGTGTTTTTTTTTAAATATGTTTAACTTTATGACTTTCTGTGTCGTTTCTGGGATGCTTAGAACTCAAATTGCACTGCCGGAAATAGTTTATTTTGATGCACATGCTGCTTTTTTGCAAATTTGCATTATAATATTTATTTTAGTTTTTCCTGCAGTATATAAAAATTGGTGTATTTCAAAAATAAAACTATGAAGACACTCAAAATTTATGGTGGCCCCTAGAGACAAAGCACTTGCAAACTCCAAAACACTTGCAAACTCCAAAACACATGCAAACTCCAAAACACTTGCAAACTCCAAAACACTTGCAAAATCCAAAACACATGCAAGCTCCAAAACACTTGCAAAATCCAAAACACTTGCAAACTCCAAGACACTTGCAAACTCCAAAACACTTGCAAACTCCAAAACACAGTGGAAGTGCTCCAGGACGCTAGGGGCAGTGTTGAGCTTGATTTGCAAAATAAACGGCAAGTTTGTCTGTATGGGACGGTCTAGTCTCCGTTGCGCTTCCCAGGTTGCCTAGCAACCATGATACTAACCGCTGGAAACTTGTCATACAACTTTGTTTGACAGAAATGAAGGAGAACATATTTTGTTCATTTGTTTGTTTGTTTCTACAAGAGCTTTGTGTGATTTGATAAGTATCTGAGGCTGAGACCACAGGACAGTAAAACATGATTTTTGGGCTTCATTTCTGTACTGAACAGTCATTTAAGATTAGTTAGTAAATAACAATTAGCTAATGTTGTTCATGAGACTAAAGTCATATCACTTTGGTAATGTAAATATAATATGGCCAATATTATAGTTATTATATTAATCATTATTAGTTATTACAGCAGTGAACATGAACTCTGTGTCAAATACTGAGCCTCAGTACAGATTCAAGTTGCAGTTATTTATATGTCTTATCACCTTAAATCTTCACTCAAAGACAAGTATCTTTGACAGTGTATATATAGGTGTATCATATATAAGAGACAAATGTTGTTCCTTAAGTATGTTGGTGTCACGGTCCTGGGTCTCCTGACCCAGCGTTTTTAGTTCTTTGTGATGTTTGTATTATTGTACTTGTGTGAGTTATTCTATGGTTTCTAGTTTCGATCCCTTGCCCTTCATGTTTCTCTGTGTCCCCTCTGTTCTGTGTAAGTCTGTGTCTGCATGTTTGATTTCCCCTCTGTGTCTTTCGGTTCTTAGAGTCCTCTGCCTTATGGTTTATGTCTCTGTGTTTCTTAGTTGCGGTCTCCACTGTGTCAAGTTCGCGTCTCTGTGTGATCCTTCCTGTTTTACTTTGAAGGTCCGTGTCTTATGTGAATGTGTCCTGCTTTGCTTGTCTCGTCAGTCCTGATTTCTCCCAACTGTGCCCTCCTTCTGTGTCTCATTCCCCTCGATACTCCCCAGTGTATTTAAACCCTGTGTTTCTCTGAGTCAGTGTCGTGTCATCCCTTATGCTATGTGTTTCTACCTGTAGCTCCCTGTGTGTTTTGTTAGAGTCTTTCCAGTTTAGATTTTGTAGTTTTTGTGTTCAGCAATAAAAGCTGTCATTTTGAGTTCAGTCCTGTCTCCAGTGAGTTTGCGTTTGGGTCCAATTCCTGCTGGCACACAGCCGAACTATGACAGAATGACGCGACCACAACATGGACCCAGCAGACTTACCCGGGGAGAGCGATCTGATACGTGTCCAACGCCTAGTCCAGTGGATAACCCACACTTCCAATACAAGGGCAAAGATTGTGGGGATAAATGCCATCGAAGCAATCCTCAAAGGAAATTCTCATCTCCGCCAGGTCAGAGGATGTTTGGACTTATTGGCCCTTTGGAGCCATCTGCGGGGAAGAAACGACGATCACGCCGCGGGCGCGC
This sequence comes from Haplochromis burtoni, assembly GCF_018398535.1. Lineage (NCBI taxonomy): Eukaryota > Metazoa > Chordata > Actinopteri > Cichliformes > Cichlidae > Haplochromis > Haplochromis burtoni. Next base: position 370,412 of record NW_024582706.1, on the reverse strand, counting down.
CACCCCACAGCCGGACGTTCGGACTTTTACATCGCCGGCTGTGGTGAGTAAGGACTCTTTTTCTGTGTCGAACCGTGGGACTATTCGTTCAGGGGTTGTGTTTTGTGCTACGGATGGTAATGTGAACAGTTTATTAGCTGCCCAGCCTCCTGAAGCTCTCTTAGCTGCCCAGCCTCCTGAAGCTCTCTTAGCTGCCCAGCCTCCTGAAGCTCTCTTAGCTGCCCAGCTACAAGCTGCGTCTCCTGTGTCCCCGCTAGCACAGTCATTCACTCCACCACAAGCTCTATTTTCACCTCTTCCATCGCTTCAGTCATCAGTTCGGTCTGCCACTCAGTCGCCCTTAGCTCCATCATCCACACTACCACCTGTTTCTCTTCCACCACAACCGTCACTACACCCAGCCATTCAGGCTGCTACTCAGTCAGTCATTCAACCCATAGCCCTGCCATTAAGGCACTCTGTAGCCGAGCCATTAGCCACCCGACCCGCAGCCAATTCAGCCGCTCTTCCACCCGTTACACCTCCACCACAATCCCCAGTGCAGTCTCCGGTGTCCCCAGTGCAGTCTCCGGTGTCCCCAGTGCAGTCTCCGGTGTCCCCAGTGCAGCCTCCCGTAGCACAGTCATCCACTCAACCACCAGCTCCACTTTCTCCCCAACCATCACTACTACCTCTAGCTCAGTCTCCTGTGCAGTCACCTCTGGTTCATTCTCCTGTGAAGTCATCAACTCCACCACCAACTCCACTTTCACCACCACCGTTACTACAGACATCAGTTCAGTTCCCTGTGCCAGTGCAGACGCTCTCAGTTCAGTCTCCCTTGCAGTCATCTACTTCACCACCACCAGTAGCTCAGCTCCCACTCTCACCTGCGTCTCCAGTAGCTCAGCTCCCACTCTCACCTGTGTCTCCAGTAGCTCAGCTAGCTGCCCAGCGGCCACTCTCTGCTCAGTCTCCTGTGTCGCCAGTTTTGCTCATTCACTCCATGCAGGGAGATAACTTAATTTCTACTCAGGGTGCTCTTCATGGTTTAGC
>NW_024582706.1:333415-369357 GCF_018398535.1 Haplochromis burtoni | reverse complement strand
GTCATTGCCAAAGTGATATGATGGTCATATGGCTACAAAACATACAAATGAACAAAACTGTATAACCATGTGGAGAAAAATGGAGCACAAGGTTAGCTCAAGCAGGCCAAGTTTTTATGATAGGGCTAATCTAAAAGCCAGTTCACCTCAGCTGCTGGTAAATCCATGTTTTTGCATCTCTGTTTTCTGTTTCACTGTTTTGCCTGTTTAGCTTTGGGCTTTGTTTCTTTTTGATGCTTGATGACAAAAAGTAAAAGAAAGATAAAACAGAGTGGTGATGAAAAGCAGTGTGGCACCATTTTTCCAGTTTGTAAGTGTCTTCAGTGATGGAGCTGAAACTAAGCCAGTTTAGAAAAGTGCCGGAGCAATGTTTGCATGCACATTTTTATTAGTTACAAGTGATCCCAACATGAAGACAAGGTTGACCTAACAACAAATGATAAAGTGCACTTGTGTGCAAACAGGTGCACTTTTACAAAGTGATTATTTAGAACTATAACTTTATTAATTGTCACTTTTATTTGCAAATGTTTGTATTGTTACAATTGTAACACCTGGAACAAGCTAGCTCTTAGCTTATAAGCTAGTTCTGTTTCAGGCCTCATTCTTCAACAACATGTTGAATACAATCTTCTTTCCACTGCACACGTCTTTACAAAATGATCCACACATTTGATCAGGCAGATTTCATGACATAACCCTCACAGAGATTTCTGTCTCATTCTCTTAATCATGTGAGACAAATGATTTAACCACTATACTATAAGTTAACAAATTCACTTTCTCAATTGTTTATTTAAGCTGAAAAATTTTAGCCTGTATGTGCTGTGAGCCTATAGTCTTCATTCCCCAATTTAACTTATATTTGTGTGGGCTGTCATGCCAAACTGTATCTTATTCTTATCTTAAGTTTACCAAAAAGCCAACACACACACACACAGACCGGTACCTACACACTGACTCTGGACCCTGCAAAACCGCAGAAAACATGAAAAACATGTACAGAAAGTCCTTAAACATGAGGTTATCCCAGCTGGGTCCCTTTCCCCTACCAGGCAACTCAAAACCCACTCGCACACAGACTAAGGTGACCTCAGAGGCCACATCTTGGTGGAGTGGGGCAATGTCTCACAGAGTTCCCAGTGATGGTAAAAGCATTTTTCACATCCTGACTCACACGATGAAGCAAGGGTTAAAAAACCCTTATGGCCACCTTCTATTGCAAATGGGGTTTCATATGTGGGAATTGTCACGGTTCTGGGTCCGTTGGACCCAGTATTTTGAGTTTATTATATTTCGGTTTAATTCTGCTTCATGGATTGTTTTCTTATTCTCGTAGTGATGATGATTATTTCTTGTTTCTGTTTATCCTTGCTTAAGGATTTGTTTCTCACGTTTAGTTTAGTTCAGGTTCCATGTGTCATTCTGTCTGTCTCTCAGTGTAAAGTCTGCATGCTTGTTTAGTAATTCATGTGTCCTGTTTTATTGTGAAAGTCTTTGTCTTATGTTAGTGTGTGCAGCTTGGTTCCCCCCGTCTCGTTAACCCTGATCTTTCCCAGCTGTGTCTCCCTCCTGCAGCATGTTGTGCGCTCTGCTGAGAAGGTGATTGGCTGCAGACTCCCATCTCTGCAGGACCTGTACACCTCCAGGACACTGCGGCGTGCAGCTCGGATCTCAGCTGACCCTTCTCACCCTGGACACAGTCTGTTTGACCTGCTCCCCTCAGGCAGGAGGCTCCGGTCCATTCGCACCAGAACCTCTCGCCATAAGAACAGTTTCTTCCCCTCTGCTGTTGGACACATGAACAATAACCATATGACTGTTCCCACCACTAACACATGACCCTACGCTGTGTCACTGCATCATTCCATGTTTGGCACTGATCACCACCTGCACTCATGTATATATCTTTCTACGTAGCACTCTTAATTCTTACACTCATGTATATATCTCATGTATAGCTCATGCACATATCTTTCTACGTAGCACTTTTAATTCTTATTCTTACTTTTATTTTTCCATGTCTATTTAAGTGCTATTTATGACACTATGTTTGCACTGAAGCACCGCAGCAATTTCCTAATGTTGTAAACCTGCTCAACATTTGGCAATAAACCCCTTTCTGATTCTGATTCTCCTGTTGCCCATTCGCTGATTACCACCCTGTGTATATTAGCCCTGTGTTTTCCTGTGGTCAGTGTCGTGTCGTACCCTCAGATTATGCCTGTGTGTTTCTGTTCTCCATATTCTGTGTTCAGTTCAGGTTTTGTTTTCGTACCAGCAATAAAGCTGAGGTTTTGAGTTTCACGTTTGTGTCTGAGTCCCGCGTTTGGATCCTCCTCTCCGCCTGCCCGCACACAGAGCCCTGACAGGAATGCCCAGCAGTCAAAGTGTTCACACTGTACACAGCTGTATAAGCACCAGACACACTGCACAGTAAAGCCAAATACACCCAAAATGCTGGTTGGGACTCCCCACAGGAGGGGACACATCGCTATTTGCCAAGAGCATTGTTGCAATCAAGCAAAAAAGAAAAAAAAAAACACCTAAAGAAACAGCTGAAAATGAAACTGGTAAATGAAAAAAAAACTGGAAGAATGGTGAAATAACAACATGCAAACTAAACAATAAGACACACTACCGGTTCTTCCCCAAGGAGGAGACACCTGAAGTGTAGCGGCCTCACAGATTGTACTGCAGCCACACTGAGCACATCCCACTGTAGTGTAACCGTGAGGGCAGAGACCTACAGATGGACACCTGAGGAACATGCAGCCAGAATCAGCCTGCCACAAACTGAAGGTCCTCTGTCAGGAACAGCAGACACTTTCAGCTGTGATACAGACTCCATACTAGCAGGCTGTGCGCTGAACACAACATGCAGCCTACCTTACTGTTGCTTCAGAAAACCCAGCTTCAGGATGGAAACTGGCAGATCATCGCCAAGAGAGTGCCACCCAGTGGTCGACCTGCAGGTGAGAGAGAGAGAGAGAGAGAGAGAAGGCACACAACCTGATTGGCTCTATTGTCGACGAGACTTGTGCTTCTCCTGCACAGGTCAAAGTGTCTGCTCTGGAACATCTCCATAATTCCTGTGGTGTTTGGCTCAGAACAGCACTGTGTAAGCATTTACAGTAACACATCGTTTTTGTTGCTGATGCAACTGTTACACAGCGTTTGAGTGCCAGAACGTTGCTCCTGTCAGTGAACGGGAGCAGAGAGAGCGTGTAACTGCAGCTCTTGGTCTGAGCTCCTCTTTCTGCAGCGCCGTCAATATGAAAAAGGAAAATGACAACAGATGTGTACAGCAGTGTGTAGAGACATTTGGTGGAGAGAGAAATCCAATTTAAGTGTATATACTGGAGATGCATTTTAACACCAGGTGTAAGTGTAATCCGGCTAAATCGGAGCAGAAATACTTGCCAGATATGACACACATGCTGGTGCCAGTTGGAAAGGAGGCTGAAGTTGGAGAAAGAGGGGATATCGAGGGATCATATCCATCCTTTTGTTATTCTGCAGCTGATCCATTTTCTGCTTTAGTCAGAGAGCTGGCAGCCACAAGCACAGGAGGGAAGGCTCCAAAGGAGAAGGAAGAGCTCCACCTACTGGTGGGAAATGTGTGAGCTTTTGCAAACACATGTACACACACACACACACACACACACACACCTAGACACTTATAAATACAGCACTATCTTCCTCTCTTGACTATTTTGCATTTTAATTGCACTTGCTCACCATTTTCCACACAAACCTCTTTGTGGGTGCACACACTCGACTCGCCCTCACTCACAGATGTGCAGCAGGGGTCAGGCTTCCACCCGCTCCGTGACAAACATCCGAGCAGCTCTGTTACAGGAACGGCTCCGCAGCAGACACAGCGCTCAGGTGCTGCTGATGCAGCGCTGCATACACACACACACACACACACATGCTGCAAAGACACACACAGACACGGACACACACGCTACACACACAGACACACAGATCCTGCACAGGCACGCACATGCTAAACGGACACACACGCACTGCACAGACACACACAGACACGAACACACACAACCACACGTACACATGCTACACAGACACACACACACTGCATTGTAGGTCCAAAGGTGCCGAGCTAGAGTTTGTGTTACTGTAGCTTAAAGGAATGTTTCTTGGCAAACAGCATGACACTGTAACTCAGGTGGGAGGTGTTGACGTACACACACACACACACACACACACACACAGTGTGTGAAACAGATCAGTCATGCTGCTCGTGCAGGAGCTGCACAGCACACAGTATTACTGTTAAAGACGCAGGGATCAGTCCTATTCAGCCGTCCTCTCTTCATGGAGAGGCGATAGCTTCCAGATTTCTGCTGCGTCCACCACAACATGGATCCAGATTGGTCTGCTCTCATTCCCAGAATGTCCAAGCCAGTGCATCGTCACATTTATGCAGAAGCTGACAGTTGGTGGCAGTGCATGAGTCACTGGGTCACAGCATTAGTGAGACAGGTCTGGCATCCAGCCTGGCATTTCTGAACATGCAGGGTTGTTCTTGTGATCTCTGACCAATTGTGACCAAGCTTCTGTAACCCCACACAGCAGGTGAAAAGCATCAGAATAGAAGAAGTGGCTCTGAATCCCCCAAGAGGAACTGTTGCTCAAAAACTATATGTATCTATACAGAGATTTATTTTCTACGAGACCAGAAATACCACAAGGTATGAAAAAAGATTTAAAAGGAATACAGAGCACACACTCAAAAATGGAAAAAAGGTGTTTAGACCAGAAGATATACGGTCACAAGGACTCTGTGGAGTCCTATAACTAACCAAGTCCACCTCATGGGTCTATAGCTTCTAAAAACTAGCTACAGTAATGTGCATCACTCATTTTAGAGATGGAATTGTGCTCATGAGTGAAGATAGAGTCCTAAGAAGATGAAAGGAGCACTTTAAGGAGCTGCTGAATGAAGAATATGAGAGGGAGAAAAATGGATGGATGGCATGATGGACGGTGTAGCACAAGGACAGCTGTCCTTAGTACGAGGGATAGTTGATGATCCACACCATGGAGGTATGAGAAAGAGCTGCTGAAGCTGGGCTACGATGATGCTCACCATGGCTTCATGCTGAGAGAGAGCAGATGTGATGTTTTCTATGAGAGTGTTTATGGAGGTTAGAATTTGAAGCCTTTTATTGTCATTAATTTAATGAATAATGAAATTGCAGAGCAACTCCACCTTCAGATCCGCGATAAGTTCAGATGTCTTAAAAGGACCGATAGAGGACAGAACCTGGCATCTCGGTGCCACAAGGGTTCGTTGGTGCTTTGCAAAGGCAGGATAGATGGCAGAGAAACTGGCATCCCGGTGCCGGAAGGGTTTGCTCCTGCATTTTGCAGAGAGAACAAAACTGTGAAACTGGCATCCTGGTGCAAGGAATGTTTACTGCTGTGTTTGCAAATGATCGATATGGAGAAGAAGACTGGCAGCACAGTGCCAGGAACGTGCACTGGTATATTTTGTGAAATACGTTTATATATGCAGGGAAACTGGTATCGACACCTAGTGGCTGGCATGGATCAGTAGTCAGCAACATCAAGGAACACAGGAAAACAGAGAAGTGCCAGAGACTGAAGGAACAACTGGAGCAGATGTGGAAGATGCCAAAGCCCAAAGTTGTGTCAGTGGTGACAGGAGGTGTCCCGATTCGTGATTGGGGTGTGAGACAAACGACCACTGGTCCAAGTGCGTCAAAACAATGATTTTATTAAACGCAAGTGTGGAAAGATACACAGCTCGATATTGCCAACACAGATCTTCCGTCAAAATAAACTTTCATCATAGTTTTATTATGTCAGGGTTCACGCCCTTTCTCGCGTTAGACAGAACATCACATGCATAGGTTATAATTAATGACAGTTCAACAAGTTTGCGTGTTCAACAGCATTTTTCCCTATATGGTTGTCTGGCTCCTCCAGATGCTTCCTGTAAACTTATTCATGGCCTGCATCATTAGTTGCTAAGCAGAGACAAAGCAAGATGTGTTTCACCTTTACCCTAGAAATTATACTTAATGTCTATGTGTATGTAAGCATGTTATGCATTCATTCACAGCACTCCAAGTCATTTATTCAATATATCAGTTCAGACCATAACGCTGAACGAAGCTTTTAACCTTCACAGGACTGAGTGCTTAACTCTATCATGAGCACAGATGCAATGTGTGTAATAACATGATTGAAACTATATGCGTAATATATTGAATAAATGTTTTCATCAACTGCCACTGCTCAAAGCTTAATAAAAGGATATAAAAGAAAAAACATGATATAAAAATGATATAATTCCCACAGAGGTCACGAGAGGTGGCGAGGTGGACGAGAGGAAAAGCGGGACCATGGAGGAGGTTACGGCGGCGTGGTTAGACACGAGGGGAGGAAGAACACCCTCGGTGGAGAGCAAAGCGGTGACAGAAGGACGTCCTGTGAAGGGAGGAAATGAGACACCAGCCATGTGCGTTGAGCTCAGGACTGTGGCGGGTGGAGTTCAGAGCTCTGCGTATGCAGGTAAGTCTGGACCCTGTTAATTACTGAAGACACTCTGGATAATTAAAGAAGGATGAACTTCTATCGCTGCACCATCGAGAGCATCCCGACCAACTGTATAACAGTCTGGTACGGGAACTGCTCTGCCTCGGACCGGAAGGCGTTGCAGAGGGTCGTGAAAACTGCCCAGCGCATCGCCGGAGCACCACTTCCTGCCATAAAGGACATCTACAGGAAGCGGTGTCTGAAAGGGGCTGGGAAAATCATCAAAGACCCCAGTCACCCATCACATGGACTCCTCACCCTCCTGCCCTCTGGGAGGCGCTACAGGAGCCTCCGGACTAAGACCACCAGGTACCGGAACAGCTTCTTCCCCACAGCTGTCAGACTCCTGAACTTTGCCTCCTGACATCTGACCCACGTTAACACATGGACTGAACACACACACACACAACCACCTACACACACACACAATGGACAACTGTACCCTCAAACACACAATAATAACATGGACTGAACCACCACTCACAACCACTAGCACTTTATATAGCCTCTGTAGAAATTATCCACATACCTCACTTATCTTAACTGCACTACTGTATAGCTCTGTGTAAATAATCATTCTGTACATACGATAATTTTTAATCCTACAACTGTTTATAACTTGCATAGTTCCCATTTCTGTATAGCTGTATATCTCAGATTTCTGTAAAGTTATTTATTTCATATTCTGTATAGTTTTTCATATTTATATCCTGTTCATAGCTTGTACTCACTACAGCCTGTACATACTTATAGTTATAGCATATTCATAACATACTTCATACCGTGTACATTATAACATACCATAATAGACCCATTTCTGTAATATACTCACATATCTATATTATTGCTAATATATATTGTAATATATCTATATCACTAAAACACTTCTGGATGGATGCAAACTGCATTTTGTTGCCTTGTACCTGTGCCTTGTACCTGTGCAAGGACAATAAAGTTGAATTCTATTCTAAGGGTGACTGTCCTCCTTTTTCTTCAGTAGACGCTGGAGCGAAGTGGCAGTGAGGATGTCTGAGGGTGCTGCCCACTTGGACTTTTTATTGGACTTTTAGTAGTTTTAGATCATCGGCTGAGGCCACTGCAACTTTGACTTGGGCTGTTTTATATATTTAAATCCATGTTGTCCCTGTCCAGGGTATTTTAAATAAATTATATTTTAGAAACTTAATTGGTATATTTTCCCCTGCCTTGACTCCTGCTCTTCCTATTTTAGAAGGTTTCCCTTCTCAGAGAGCACCTCTGACACATGTCCCTGACCTTTTGTTTTTCTGATTTGTGCTGCTGTAGGTAGAATGCAGGTCATTATCGAAATGAACTGGCTGTATCTTGTCCATATATCTGATAAATTAGCACCTTATGAGCAGATCAGCTGCAGAAGCTTCCACTCCCACCAGTGGATTTTTGCCATTCCATCTTCACACTAATTTGCCACATTCAGTACGTTACAGTGTTAACTGATGTGACACAAATTCACATCTATCAGGAAATGCGTGAGAGATAGAGAGAGGCTGAGGCAGAGATGGATGTGAGGAAGACGTGGAGGATGATGAAGAGGATGAGACACACAGGGAAGGAGATGCAGCTGTCAACAATAGATTCAACATCTGTACAGAAAGTGTGTCTGCATGTGAATGCATGTGATCTTCATTTTACCACACCGCACTAAACCTTGGAGTAGTGCCAAACTAACCAGTGGCAATAATGTGCACATTTCTTATTCATTCGCTCTTATATGAAAATATAGAGGACCAATTTAATCATGAGTGAGTGAGACTGAAGATGTTGGTCGGTAAGCTGAAAATCCCACAGTGGCGAGGAAACAAAAAGGATGCTTCTGTCTCCACTGTGGATCACAGAGGATTGTTCCCAGTCACCCTGTGATGGTGTGCAGCCTGGACTGTGGCTGGGATTGATCCATATGAGAAATTAAACTGAAGTGACCTGAAGACTCGGTGTGCACTGATAATGCCGTCGCCTCTCCAGTTTTAATAGTAAGTAGCAGACGGGCAGGCTGAGCCTGCTGTGAGTGCTAAATGGAACTAATGAAGATTTGTGAAGTCGAGTGTGAGTAAATTTAAAAAGTGATTTTATGTTTGACAAACTGTAGAATGCACATTGATTGAACTTCTCAACCATGCAACACATCCCTGTGGCCAGTGATTTGGAAAAGCTTTTGCGGCTGGTCGTGTTGTTTTAGTCTCATCACTGTTTCTGACACTGATGCAGACAGAGCTCAGGAAAGCTGCTGGTCGCCATACGTCTGTGTGCCAGAGGCAGGGCTGTTCTGTAACTGTGTCACACTCCCACAGGACCAGTGGAACTACATATACTGTGTCTTTCAGTTGTCTCATGTATAGTATCAGTGAAATGTCCCTTTATGCCCAAACATGCATGTCTGTAAAGCTTACATTTTAATAGCTTACTGCAAATGTATGCAATAAACACGCTCAGTTTTAGCAGATGAGCCTGCCCCCCACCCACCGTTCACAGGCAGCAACCCAACAAGGTGCTCATGCTGCATACACAGAGATTACACTAGCTTATCGAGTCCTAAAACACACACACACTTTCAACACTGTTTGGATGTATCAGGCAGATATTTACTGGGCAGATACTACCCACAGTCACACACACACACATCATTACACAAAATGTGTTTCACAAAAAATCGAGAAATCAAAAGTGTTTAAAGTGGAGACACAAAGAGATAAAGACACACACAGATACCACTCTGCTGTTATTATTTAGCTGATGGTCCATTATCTAACCCTGTGTGTGTGTGTGTGTATAAGTGCTCCTTCACATTACAGTGCTGCTACATTTCCTGCACACACAGAAAAGACAAACCCACAGATAAAGCAGCTATTGTCGCAGCCGTAATCCAAGTGAAAAACATGTTGTGGTGTTGCTGTGATACAAACAGGAGCATATTGTCTTGACAACAAAAGGCAGCCTTGTGAGCGGTGGAAAGAAAAGGGAAGCAGAGCAGCGATCCACAATAACATTATTGTAATGTAGGAGTTATATCAACAGTGTTTTTCTTCCAAAGCCTCTTCAACAACATACTCATTGCAGTAACCTAGATAAGTGGCCGTTCTGTTCCTTTAATACTATCAATACATAAACAGACGTGTTTGTAAGATACAAAGAACTGTTTAGCACCATGGCTAAATGCAGCCTAAGCCCACAGCACCATGGATGCCCTCCATGGACCAGTGTCACGAGCATCCCTGCACACCTTTCTTTCCCTGGCCACTCCCACCAGCCCCAACCATGTGACCTTATCAAAGTGGCTGATAACACTAAAACTTAACAAGAAAAAAAGAGCTGTTTACTTTCCATCCGATGTATCCCAGACTATGAAGTGAGCATTGTTAGAACATTATCACTTATGAGTGGCCATAATGTGTTGACTCATGTAAGTGAGAAGACAGTACAGATACATTTTCACACACATGCAGTCAAGCAGTTGGCAGTTACTGAAAATATGTAAAACAAGTATGTGATTACTTGCAGTTATCACAAATGTGGGAGTGAGAACAGACCTGCAACCGAAGACCAAAGTAAGGGACAAACCTGTTGTGTGTGGGAAAGTTAAAGTTGAAAAATGGATCGGTATGGAGAGTAAACCGAACATCACTCAACAACAAGGCTGAAGTTCATTCTCACTGGCAGTCATTCTGTGGTGTTTCGGTTCTGTTCAACACGTTTGGTTAAAAGGCCTACATCACACACTAAGTACCTGCTTTTTCATTGACAAACAACCGCACTGTGTCTTTATCCACTGCTAACACTGCACACAGCAGAGCTGGCGTCCTCCTCTGTGGTGCTCGTCCTTGCACCGTGCACGACTCGTGCTGGCTGCTGCAGGCTTTTCTATAACCTCCCTTTTTCTTCCACTCAATCAATGGGTACATTTTTGGATACTGACAAATCTTTCCACTGGGTTTAAACCAAACAATCAGTGTGAGATTGGAGTGCAGACTTTTACCTTTACCTTCAGGTAAAGCATCAACATTTTAGGATTTACAATCATTTTTACACACAGTTCCTATTTTCAGGGAACAAGCAGTTTAATGACCTCGTGATTTAATTAGAAACACAGCATTTAGAGTTTGTTTGAGGCAGTCAGTGACACCAAAGCACTTCCAAGTATTAGAAACACTTCCTAAAATGGGTTTAGATAAAAATGGCTGTAGTTTCTAAACACTTTGTGCACTAACTTTGTTTAATCCCTTAAATTAAAGCTCAAAGTCTGCTCTTTAATCACAACTAGATTCTGTTATGTAGAATCCACTGGTGTGGGGCACGGATACAAAACTCAACAAAAAACTGTCATTGTCTTCAGACCTAATCACCTAACTGTACGCCTTTGTAGTAGTTCAGCACAGAGCTATTATCATAAGTTTTCACTCTTAGCCTCACAGGCTGCTTATGGTTCTGTAACTCGTGCACATGTGAGGGGAACCGCAAATAAACCGCATCTCAGATTAGTGCTGAGCAACAGACTGAGCAACTGCTGATTGTCTCTTATTTGTCAGATATGTCCGTTGCAGTGGTAAATGGACTACTTTTCTACTCTCCCAGAGTACTCAAAGCGCTCTATACAGCGTAGATGGACTGGATGGATTGATGGATGGCAGTGTTTGTAGTTAGTTTGTCACTGTAACAGTAACTGTTGCCGTTTTCAGTCTTGAACTGTTAGTTAATAAGTCTGAGTTTCTGTTTTGCTCTCTTGTTGTTTCTGTGTATGGACTTTTTCTGTGATTGTATTTTCAGAGTCCTTTCCCCTCTGTCTTTGTACCACACTTGAGTGTCTGCTTGTTACCTACAAAGCACAGGAAAACCTTAGAAATGCTTGTAGAAATGGACTGTTAGATGATAACAGATAACAAATGGGTAGTATTATTATGAGGAGTAGTATGTAAGATCACTTTCCCTGTGACTGAGAACTAAAATGGTAAATGGACTGGTTCTTATAAAGCGCTTTTCTACTGAGTGCTCAAAGGGCTTTACACAACTTGCATCATTCACCCATTCACATCCATTCATACAAGCATTTCTAAGGTTTTCCTGTGATTTGTAGGTAACATTCATATACATTCATACTCTGATAGATGCATCGAAGAGCAACTTGGAGTTAGCATATTGCCCATGAATACCCACCTTGTGATTAGTAGATCACATACTCTACAGCCACAACTGTGCAGAATGTAGAATTACCAACATGCCTGTGTCTGTTTGAGTGTGGAGAGGAAAGAGGAGCCCCTAGAGAAAACCACATTCACTGTCCTCAAAGAAGAGAAGCTCATGGTGATTGTTAGAATCAGCTCTCACTTAAGAGCTGCTTTTAATGTGCCAGACGTCTTTGCACTCCTGTGAGCGTGGGTAGAGGGAGACGACCCTGGGCTGGGTAGTTCTTCATCTGATGAAAAAAAGGTCAGGAGCCACTGCTCGTGTGATAATATATATATAATACTATGTAAAGGTTTTGAGCCTGCCCATATCTTTTATATGCTGCTATAACAAATCCGTCCATGATTTACTGAAATATGTAAACATGCACAGAAACACAGCTAGTATCATTCTTATTCGGTTTCCTTATATATTATAAAGAGTTTGAAAGTGAATATTTGGTGTGAGCAGCTTTGTTGTCCGGCACAGTCTGAACTCCTGACTCCAACCTTGTCTCAATTCTTTTACCGGCTTCTAAAAGGACATTTAAAGCTCTTTGTTAGATGTTTCTGTTTTTTGTTCTCTTCTCTGTCTGGGTGATTCCACGCTGCTTCAATAATGCTGAGGTCTGGGCTCCAGGGAGGTCAATCCATGACTCATGGTGTTGTTATTGTCTTTCTTGGAGCCTATCCAGCAGTCATAGGGTGAGAGGCAGGGCACAGCAGGGTACAACAACGGGCTGTCGTGCTGTTGCAAGGCTAACACAGAGAGGCAGATATGCATTCACACAGGTAGCTGGAGGACTCAGAGGGAGAACATGCACACGGTGTACAGGAAGGCTTCGGCTGACTGCTGGCTTTAAATACACGATCTTCTTATTGGACCCTTTTTGCAGTCATTTGTCAGCAAACACAATGAAACATAACTTGAGGCTCTTTGTAGTTTGAATCCACGTTTGCTGATTTATGGCCTCCTTACTAATCATATATAATGTTTTCCTTTTTTATGTTCTGTTGCTGTGTTGGGCTGCAACCTGGTTTTCCTTACAGATACATGCTGTAAAAGCTGCAGTGTGGCCATTTCTCCTCCAGGGGGCTCTGTGTGGTTGCCTTCCATATCAGGACTCATTACTGCTGTGGTTAGCCGCAGTAATGTGGTAAGAGCTGGAGTCACCGGCCTACAGTGCACACGGTGAACCTCTAGGTGTCACCCATTGTCTAGTTGTCAAGGCAGAGGGGAGGGAGGCGTCTGTAATCTACCCCCCCCCCCCACCATGAAAATTCAACCATTTGGGGGTTTTAGCAGCACCTAGTTCCACGTGCGTCTCCAGCACATTTCTGCCTGCCACCACATCTAAGCTCGGTCTCTTTTTGTTGTGAACTCGAGTGGCTCTGAGACTGATGACAGACGGGCTTCTCTGTTTCTCTGAGCTCAGACTAAATTAATTCTAAATGCTTCCAGACATTTTATTAGCAGAAATGCTTCTAATATGAATAATAAAAAGCGAAGTTTCCTGATGCTAGGATCAGTAACTGAGGAGAGCAGGTGGCTTTACCCTTCATGAAATCCATTTTCAGTGTATTCTCTGTGTTCAGAGCCTTTAGAATGACAGAAATGCAGCTAATTATTTTTAAAGCGAATTAGCCAAATTACTAACTAACAAGTGGTTGTCACAAAAACAACTGTTGATATATCAAGCAAGGGATGGCATAAATCCCTTATATCTGAGAAGACCAAATTAAAAGTGTTAAAGTTGAACTTATTATTTAAACTATTTGATCATTTATTTATATATTTACTAATTTGTCTCATTTCCACAGTTCTGTGTTGTTTGTGTTTGTAGTTTGTCAGTGTTGTGCTGATAGTGTGCTGTGTCACTGTGCTGACATGTTGTGTATGATTTTTCTAATCACTAAGACTGAAGCTCATTCTTTCACTGATTATCAGCTGATGTTGATGCCATGTGAGCAAAAAATAATTGCTAACTAGTACCTGAAATACTCCATAATCCATACTAATAAAATGATAATGCACTGCTGCGTGTGCATTTGTTCTGCTGGTATTTGACGACGCTTCACTGCAGAGGTGAGATACATACATACATACATACCAGCGTTTGTGATGCTGTGTCCTCATGAAGACCGGCTGTTAGCTTTATTAACATAACATTTTTTAAGAAAATGTTTGAAACACAAAAACTTGGGTAAGTAGTGGAGTGCTATAGTTCAGAGATAAGGGCAAGAATTAAAAGAAAAGTAGAGGTCTGCTTGGTTTTACTCAGACAAGTCAAGGTTACACAAAAGCTGAACGAGGAAGAGTAAAATTGAGTTAGTTCTGAAGTCTGCCAACAAATCTGCTGCCTATAAACTGAAGTTATGAACTTGACACATGAAACAAACTCAAAATAACCAACCTAGCATACAGAGCACAACTAGCTGGCTCATCAGACAAGTGACAGACTAACCTGATTACCCCACATACATATTTTATGAGGTTTTTTTACTCAGAAGTAGGCTACCACTGCAGGACTTGGTTGTGCATTAGCAACAAAGAGTTTAATTTGAGCCTGAGAGGGTTAAAAGAAGGGAACCAATCAGAGAGGACTCCGTGTTATAACTACGAAAGCATGGACAGATGAAACAACAATCCTAGTTTCTCGTCAGCACCAGGGTGACAAAAAGTCAGCATCCCTTTTAGACTGCAGTTAAACCGTTACTTATAAAGCCGTCTCTAGACCCAGCGGTCTTAGCTGCTATAAAACTACTCTCTACTATAATCAGCTAACAGATCATCTGCAGAGGAATGGCTTATTTGAAGAGTTTCAGTCAGGTTTCAGAGCTCATCACAGCACAGAAACACCTTTAGTGAAGGTTACAAATGATCTTCTCATGGCCTCTGGTTTGTATCATATCTATCTAATAGACTCCAGTTTGTGCATGTACAGTAAATGGAGAGTCCTCTTCACACACTGAGGTTAATTATGGAGTTCCACAGGGTTCAGTGCTAGGACCAATTCTGTTTACATTATACATGCTTCCCTTAGGCACCATCAGTAGAAGACATAGCATACAAATGTTTCTTCTTTGCTCACTATGTGTTAACAGACCTCTCTGAATTTAATCGTGGGTTATTAATAATCTCTGCCTCTCTTCCACAGCATCTCTGTCCTCTCTTCCTCTCCTCACCCCCCAACCAGGGTGAGATGTTCACCCCTCCCAGAGTCTGGTTCTGCTCAGGGAGTTTTTCCTTCCTTCTGTTGCCAACTACTTGTTGTTTGATTGCTGAAATGTCACTCTAAGGTTGTATGATGTTTACAGTATAAAGCACCTTGACGTGACTGTACATAGATAAGAAAAAATGTATTCATTTAAACAATTAAGCATGCTGATTTGTACTGCCATTCGATTGATGGGTCAGCATTGTTTGGTTAAAGAATGAAAGAAGAATGGATTGCAAATAGAATTTGGAGGGTGAATTATAGCTGTAGCTAACGTGTGGTGTGTACAAAGTCTTGAACGAAGCAGATGGTGGTAATACGGCTAAATGTTTGACACAACTCACGTGACCTCAGCATCCACATGGACCCCACAGAAGTCTGTTTCAAATATAACACAGGTAAGATTAAATTATTGAACAGTACTCTATATATTAGAGGTTGTGTTGTCATGTAAAGGAAAATGAATATGTTGTGTACAAGGGTTGTTTGCAGATCACCCGGGTCGTCATCTGCACTGATAAATAATCCTGACAGAAGGACGTTTACAGCAAATCAAATCTAGTCTGAAATACGTCTCATATTGAAAGGAATGACAGTAAAGTGGATTTCATTGTTTTCTATCAGCATGTTTGGTTGATCCAGTCGACTGCAGCCGTTCCATTTCCGCTCATCCTCATCTTCCTGGGAAGAAAGCGGAGCTCTAAAAATTCCTGCTGTGCAACAGAAAATGTGACCCAGACACCTCAGTCGGGTTTGTGCATTATTTTATTTGTTTTTCATTCCCCTGCACCAATAATCCACAAACACAAGTGTCTATTAACTCAGTATTATATTAATGAATACATATTATAGTGACAAATAAAAAATAATCACAATACAAAAGAGCCATTTAAATATGTCGAATGTCAATCGCATGTCAGTCTTGATTCAACGTGTACTCAACATGCATTTAAAATATAAAAATAGACTTCTGATTACAATTATATACATTTTTTATAAATATAAGTATACAAATGTATTTTCAAAATACAAAGATAAATACAGTCACATTGTGTACCTTTTTTTTTGGATATTTAGCATTCACAAAACACAATTATTAAAACTGAAACACAACTTTAACGACACTTGCAGGTCTTGTTTTTTTCTTTGTTATTTCCTTTTCTGTCTTTTTTGCCACCAACACACCCTCACTTTCATTCTGCACTGAGGGGGCAGGGAATAAACAGGAAGTCTAGCTCTGCCGAACATCCTGTAACAGTTTGTTGATCTCAGCCACCAAATCACTGGCGTCCACCAATTCATGCCGGCTATCGCTACGTTTGCCCTGAAGGTGACCGAGCACCGAGTCAAAATCGTCCTCCTCGTAGTTCTCTGGGATCTCCTCCATGGCTGGCAGCCACTTGGAGGAAGGCCCAGGGAGCGGCGCCGACACCGGCACCGGGGGAGGCTGCACCAGCGTGGGGCTGACCAGCGCTGTAAGCAGAGGGCTGCTGTGGGGCTTGTTCTGGGGGCTGTTTTTGGGCGCCTGTGAGCCCTTGTGGCTGCTGCTCTGTGAGCTGAGCTTGGTGCTTGGTTTCAGCGTGTGGTAGCTACCGCCCTGGTGGTGGCCAGATGGGCCTATGCTACTACCTGGGTTCTGGAAGTGAGTGTTAGCAGCCCAGGCTGCCACTCCCTGTTGGTGTACAGAGGGGCTGGGCTTGCCGGGCAAATGGCCCCTCCTGCGATCTAAAGATCCAGTCATCGGTACGCCCATCCCACTCAGGCTAGTCCCCTTCTGGTTTTCACTGACCTGGACATATGAGTCCAGGCCCTGGGGTATTAACCTCTGAAACACGCTGCTCATCTCTGAAAGCAAAGACGTGGTCCCACACAGGTCTTCGTCTGCGGCCTCGTTGCTGCCGGCACCTTCTCCCCCTTCGTCTTCACCGTCCTCCCCAACGAGGTCCTTGCCAAAGGTGGAGAAGCTCTGGTTCCGGGCGGAGCCGGTATCAGTGCAGGGCTGCGGAATCTTTTCTTGAGACACGTCACTGGCTTGGCGGGCTTCTTCCCCGGGGATGTAGAGATTGCTGCGGTAGTCAGAGGAGGCTGGGGAGGCCAGGGGTGGCATCCAACACTGATCAGAGTGACCCAGAACGCGGCACTCATCCGTGCAAAGCCTCATGGCTGCAGAGAAGACAGAAGCATGAGTAATCATGAGTGAGCTGCATCCATATGGTCACTCTATACAAAACTAAACCTGCTTGTGTTTTGAGTAATTTAAAGATAAACCTTTTACTAAAACCTAAACAGGAAAGTGAAACTCACAGAACATGGGTTTGTTTCAATCCTGATAGTACACTCAGGACACTGAAAAGGTTCTCCACAGAACTGGTGGGAGACCCTCTCTCTTTCACTGTTCATCAAACTGATCATCAGCGAATGTGACCACCGTCTAAAACATTTAGCCGTGTGTTAAGCTACCATCTATTAGAAGACTGAACAGGTGTGGCCTTCATGTTTGCTCACAGGTGGGTTTCTCAGGATTATTGTCGGGTCTTTACATTATGAGATAAAGTGCTTTGAAGTGACTGTTGTTGTCATTTGATGCTATGTAAATCAAACTGACTTGCTACTAAGGATGGCTCTACCTGCTATTGAATTAGTACCAAATGACTCATGGCCCGGGGGTTTGGGACCGCTGCCATAAATGAGTTCATAGATTCCTGTAGAAACGTTCTCTTCCACATGACTGTATGAATATACACAATGCACAAGAAAATAAGTGAATACCTACGGGCCTACTGGTGATATTTACAATTTCAAACATAATAGGAAAAAATGACTTCAAACTACTTTCAAAAGCATCCCATAATGTCCTGTGTATGTCCATATTTTATGCTGTAAACAGGCAGAAATGAAGAAGTCTCCATCCAGCTAACATTTTTCTGCCCGTCCTCAGGTGTTTCTTTCTTTTCATGCTTGGCTGTCTCTGGAAATCTGCCCTAATTAGTCTGAGAGGCTCTTTGCAGGAGCTCTGCCGTCTATCGTCCAACGACTTCACCACAGAGAGACGATTCAGCCGGGCCGATCAATGCCTATTACCCATTCAAAATAACTCCTCCTTTAAAAGCCCTGCATTTTTCCCTTTCAAGTCACTCTTTTCAATATTAAATCTTCAAATAGAAAATCTCTGAAGAATAAATTAGACAAATCAAATATGCCAACTTAAAGCCTTCATTAAAGGACTGCGGTGCTTTTCAGTGACGCTGTTGAGGGACTTCATTATCCCCTCATTAACATGAAAGGAACATTTATAATACATCTTAGAGCAGATGAAAAGTGCATTTGGGTGCAGTGGAAGGATGAAAACAGTGCGGGGGCAGAAGCAGATTGGCTACCTCGCTGATGAAAGGCTAAAAATGAAAGATTTAACCCGAGCGACTGGTGTGTGAAAACAGAAAAGGAACAAAAATCCACGTCAAACAAACATTAACCTCCTAAGACCCAAACTCTTTCATGCCAAGCAAGTTTAATTCCTCTTTGCTATTTGGGCTGATTGGGACCTGATGAATGTAAAAATAAAGAATTTTTTACCTGATTTTGTTTTTGACAAAAATGAGATTCACATATGAGGACATTCGTTTTAAATTTCAACAGAACCATGGCAGTATAATGTCCTTTTAACTGGATATCAGGCTCTTGTAGAGCAAAATTTAGTATTTTGGTCTAGACAACCTAAAATGTGATGTCCACATATGTGGACGCAGGTCCTGGGAGGTTAAATGAGAGCCTCCTGACTAACTGGGATTTACTTTTCAGAGAGGACTGAGGACAACATGGTTGGCTGTGTGTTTACTTCAGAGACTGGATTTGATCAGTAAACCAATTCAGCTTCTATTCCTGCTAAGAGGAGGACGCACGATCAGTGAATGTCGGTGATCGGACTGACGCCTACGATTTACAGGAGCACTCTGGCTTTGTGTGAAGCAGGCACAGACCAAAGGAGAAGAGTCAGAGTGGAAAGGAGACATCCAGTCAAGCTTTAAAAACACTGCGTTGTACTAATGCCTTCGTATTTAAGACAAAGTTCCAGTCATCGGCCCCTGAGGAACGTTCCCAGGCTGATATCTAAACCTGGAGGAGTAATCTATTACTGTTACATGTGCCTGAATAGGTCTCCCTGCCTGTATGTAATGACACTGTTTACTCAGTATTCGTGCTAAATATAAAGACGTGATCAGGCTGATCAGCAGCGCTACACAGAGGTCTATTAGAAGTAAGCCAGCAGGGTTACTCATGTACAAGAGCTTAAAGGCAGTACAAGTGTTAAATAAAGGTGAATGTTGAGTAAAATGTGCAAGTACTGTTTTACTGATGGCTCTGTACTACAGCTGTGTATTAGCTGTGAAAAACAGAGAACCTGTCTTTGGCATCATTTATTGCAGTCTTCTCCATCTAGACAAGCAAGAAACAAAGCTCTGTGTTACATCCAAGGGGGCGGGGGTTAAGGCTTCCACACTGAGTCATAATAACAGAGAGCTGACTTTATGCTGCAGTGGACCGGGAGTGGGAGGTGGCCTAAGCATCCATAAGGAGAAAGTTGAGCCTAGAGATGTAACTGTGCTCTTCAGGGTTTAATCATGAGCCCAACTCTGAGCCGATTGCATAGCAACTCTGCGCCTCGTGGCAATTAAATGCCTCCATTTCATCAGAGCAAGATAAGAGCTTTGGTTTGGATGGCTGGAAATGAAGGTTTGAAGGTGGGAAAAAGCAGAGCGCCTAACGAGCAGAGCTCCTCTACAAAACTGTAAAGAAGGGGTGGGAGGGAAGGAGGAGGCGTTAGTGATGAGATTGTCTGCCCGTCTGAATCGACTTTAATTGGGATGTAGCTCAAATGTGGTATTAAGTGATGGCTGTGTGGGAAGCTGGCCGGGAAGAAGCAGCAGCTCTGGGAGAAGAGGGATGGCGTGATAAAAGATGCTGCAGAAGCTTGCAGCCTGTATGATGTTAGCCAAGACACGGTGAAAGTTTTACAGGATGTGACGGAGTGTACCCTGCTCAACTAGCATGCAAACCTGTCACACATGTGATGCCAGCATGCAGAATACTTCACAGTCAGTATGGTCACTACAAAGTGCTCATTCTTCCTCGTTAACTCAGCTGTAGAGAAGAGGGACCGCCCAGCAACATGACGGCTCAACAACCTCATGACAGTGTCACTCACAGTCCTCCAAAGTTAATACATGTGCAGCTTATTTTTTTAGTTTCAGTTTTTTTTTATTGTTTTTTCTTTCTCCAAAACGAGCTCTGACATGAAAGATAAAGATATGGACATGTACTGATAAATGATCAGAATTATAATATCTGACTGTCTGAGCCTAAACTGAATCAGTGATAGAAATCAGTAAGGATCCAGGCCCTATTACAGCTGTCTATAGGCCACAATATTCCCAGCATCCCACAAATAGACTCATGTCTTGGTAAAGTGGAAAATTCATTTTAGTTGTTAAGGATGATCTAAAGGACCTCCGACTCCACTCTAAAGAATGGGGGCAAACTCAAAAATCCCATAATATGCAAACCAGCACAGTAAAGTTTGACTTGAGGTTAAAGGAGACTCGGACAAAGACGATGTGCTCCACAGTTTTTCATATGAAGCTCTGTCTGTATAATCATCAGGCAGTTCCTCTCAGCTGTGGTCCACAGAGAACAACATGACTACAAATGACTACAGTGACGTATGAGAAACTCAAGCGTTCTTTTAAAATTGACTTGAAAACCTCTTTAATAGGGTTAATATCTTTACGACCTAAAAGGAAAGAAAATGAGCACTTAAATCACAAATCAGGTCTTGGCTAATTAAATTTTAGTAAAAATGATGTGATTTGTTGAGAGAAATTAGGCGGTGGTCAGAGGAACCAGAAAGCATCAACCATCAAGGGCTGGATTGGTATAGTACATGGCATGTTATTAGTATTGGTGGTATAGAGAATGAATTGAGGGTGTGGCACAGTCCTCATCAGATGACCTCTAGGTGGGGTTGCTAAGCAAAGGTTAAGCAGCTCTGGTGTTGCCCAGTTTGAGCCACGTTCAAAGAGTTTGTGAACCATGGAAACATCAGTGAATGATGACTCATATGCTCTAATGAATTTCCCAAATTGACGTATTGCTTTAATTCATTTGAATAAATAAATCAACCAAACATGCAGGCCACAGACTGCCAGCTACCATAATTTGCTACATTTTATCATCTCATATGAAAAGAAGCTGAAAGTGTTTGTGTTTAGAGCTGTTGGCGTGAACCTCCAGGAACACTTGTCACCATTACCTGATAAATCACCAAAAATATAAATATCCCTGTAGCTGTTAGATCAGCAAACCAAGAATCTACATGTTTAATGGATACAGTTCTTAGCAATTCTACGTATAATTATTATAAGAACAATATCAGAGTGGTGGATAAAGCTGAGCAAAATAAAGACTGAAGCTTGGCTTCATATCTACCGAGGGCAGTGCGCTGTGATGTACCTGCATGTGCTCTGTGGTGGCCATCAGGGGCATATATCTCAGTAAAGCCCTCACCGAGGAGCCTGTCCATGGGGGACTCCCTGCCGGGCTCGTAGTCGCTGTCCCCGGCCTCACTGTCTCCCCGTCCGCTGTCCTTCAGACTGAACTTATCCATCTCATTCAGGGCATATCTGCAAAAAGCCAGAAGCAGATTTGATACATGAATTACTGCCAATAATATTAGCATGCTTATGAAGACACCACACTGATGAATAATAAGGTTCACTGAGAGTGCTCTGCAGAAGGGTTTTAACATAAAATTATGCAGATGTGAAGTTATTGAGCATAGTTTAACTCCAAAATCGACTGGACCAGAACTGAGCTGAGAACAGTGGAAATGGTGCACTGTGACATGAGGAGGAGCTCAGAGGGCTCTTCCTCATGTGTGCCTAGGTGTGCCAGCACACAAAGCATCGTTCACGCATGTGTTACCTGTAGCTTCTGGTGTATTTGTTGCCTCTGAAGCTTGGCCGTGGCTGGTACTGGCCCTGATGAAGCATGGACAGAAGCTGTGAGACTTGCTACAAAGCCAAGAAAAAAAACAAAAAGAAAGGAAAAAAGACAAAATAAAAGGGAAAATGAAGAGGGGAAAATGAATGGAGTCAACAAGCAAGGCCACAAGACAATGTTTGGGGCTGAGGGAGTGCATGACTTTGTGATGGTCAACAAAAACACGACACGTACAGCTGAACAGAACACGGGCGGTAACCCCGGTACATGACAAACCACGTGCACAGCTTCAAATGAAAAGGTACTGTAAGTATAAATACTTCAAAGTATTACATGTAAATCAGGTTTACATCAATCCCATGGACATTTAAAGAAAATGAGTAAACCTCTCACCTCTACAGGAGGAGTGGCGTGGGCCAGCTCCAGAGCAAAGTTCTCTTGCACATGATTGGAGGAGATGGTGACGAGGCTGTTCAGTGACTGGCGGCTATGATGGCTCTGCCTGCTCCCCAGCGTGCCTCTCTCAGGTGTAGGGGAAGGAGAGGGGGAGCGCGGGTGTGCACGCACAGGTAAAGTTCCATTGACGGTCGGGACCAGGGTGATGTCTGCCTTGTGGATTTGCCTGGCGGGCTTCTTAGGGTGGTTCTGGTAGCTGTTCTCCGCCACGCGACAGTTGTAGTTGTGTCTGGGGTCTTTCTTCTCACGGCTGCAGCGGGCCGTCGCAAACATCAGCATCACGATGAGCAGCAGAGCACAGACTGCACCCAGAGAAATGATGACAATGAGAGAGAGATCCAGTGAGGCCTGGGTGGAGCCGGTAGGATACAGAGAGGGGAGAATGTCCATGTTCTCCTGCACAGAGAGCCTGAGGAGGGCTCCTGTGGACAGCGGGCTGATGCCTCTGTCCTGCACTTCCACCCTGATCTCCATTATGTCCCGCGGAGCCTGCTCCAGACTGGCATTGGTTCTGAGCTCACAGCGCCGGGCATCCATCACAAACAGCCCATCCTCATTGCCACCGATGATGGTGCAGCTCACCTCTCCGTTGGCACCAGCATCACGGTCTGTGACTTTAAGGGTGGTGATCAGCTGACCCGGGGATGCATACTTCCACGCGGGAAGCTCAGCGGTATGATTCCGGAGTGAGGGGGAGTGAATGATGGGCGGGTTGTCATTTTCATCCAAAACAGTCAGCAGGATGGAGGCATTGGCCGACTGCGCGGGGTTTCCCCCATCACGTGCCTGAACAGTGAAGGCGATCCGGCTGACATCCTCATGGTCAAAGCTGCGCAGTGCATAGATGGCACCATTAGAGGGGTCGATGGTGACGTAGGTGGAAATGGGGCTGTCTTGTACCACCGTGTCTATGATGGTGTAAGTGACCTGACCGTTGGTGCCCAAATCTGGATCTGAGGCCACCACTGTCATCAGGTAGGCTCCAGGAGAGTTGTTCTCTGACTTAAAGACCTCGTAGCGGCTCTTCTCAAAACATGGAGGATTGTCATTTTCATCCAGAACCTGGACGGTAAAGTGTTTGATGGTGGAGAGGCTGGGGGAGCCCCTGTCCTCAGCTATGACCGTCAAACTGTACTCTGACCTCTTCTCACGGTCCAGTGAGACATTAGTGAGAATCATGTAGTTCTTCTCGTGGGTCTTCTGGAGCCTGAAGTGGCCATGGCCGTGCAGCCTGCACACCACCTCCCCGTTGAGCCCTCCATCAATGTCATCAACACGCACCAGAGCTATGAACGTGTCCACAGGGGCCCCCTCAGAAATGTAGGCCACCTCCTCTTTGCCAGGTGTCATCAGGTTAATGTTTATCTCTGGTTTATTGTCGTTGACATCCACAACTTTGACCACGATTTTGCAAAGTCCAGGAATGGAATTAGGGCCCAAGTCCTGAGCCTGAACATCCAGCTCGTAGGAAGCACCGGTTTCATAGTCCACCTTTTTAATCAGAGTAATGTGGCCGTTTTCAGGGTGGATCTTAAAGGTCTCCAGGATCTTTGGTGAGACATGACTGCTGAAAGAGTAAACTATTTTCCCATTAGTGCCCTCGTCAGGATCCGTGGCGTTTAAATCAATAATCAGAGTCCCAAGGGGAGAGTTTTCTAGAAGATTGATGGCATAAGCCTGTTCGTCAAAGGCCGGGCTGTTGTCGTTGGAATCCGAAATACTGATCTTGAGCAGAGTGGAGCCAGACTTGGGGGGCACCCCGTTATCTGAGGCCGTTAGCTGCAACTGGTAACTGGCCTGCACCTCCCGGTCCAGTTCTCTCATCACCACCAGCTCTGCGTACTTGGCCCCGTCTGTCCGGGTCCTCACGTCGATTTTAAAAAAGTTGTTGGCTGTGAGGGAGTACGTGTGCAGAGAGTTCTCCCCTACGTCCGCATCCACAGCGCCGTCCAGCGGGATGCGCGTCCCCACTGACGCGCTCTCGGAGATCTCAATGGGGACGATGGCGCGAGCAAAGTGCGGAGAGTTGTCGTTGATGTCCAGGACTTCCACTTCCACGTGGAACAGCTGCAGGTACTCCGTGGGCAGCGTGACCACGTCGAATTCAATAGAGCAGTTGGAGTTTTTCTCGCAGAGCTTCTCGCGGTCGATCCTGGTGCCGATGCTGATCTGTCCGTCGTCCTCGCGCACGGCCAGCAGCGGCGTGCCGCGAAGCTGCATCACGCGGAAGCGAAAGCTCAGGGAGCTGGGTAACTTTGGCAGAACCGCGGACACGTCTTCCTTCAGCCGCGCGATGACTGTGCCCACTTTCTGCTCCTCGTAAACTTTGTATTTCAGAGTCTTCCCGCTGGCGCCGTGCACGAGCGCGAGCAGCAGCAGCGCGAGCTGGAGTGGAGCCGAGGACCAAACGGTCGCTTTTCTTTGCCTCCTTTTTGCCCCCATCTTCTGCGCTCACACCAAGGGATGACTTCCACAGAGGGGAGATCACGCAATGGAGAACACGAGTGTCCTTAGTGCGACATGTTCGTCCTGGGAAAACTGCACGAGACACAAAGAGAGAGGAAGAAATAAAGAAAGTCGTTTCGTGGGAGACGAACACACACAAACTGCGCCTCTCTCCTCGCAGACCGCTCTGTCACACT
This sequence comes from Haplochromis burtoni, assembly GCF_018398535.1. Classification (NCBI taxonomy): domain Eukaryota; kingdom Metazoa; phylum Chordata; class Actinopteri; order Cichliformes; family Cichlidae; genus Haplochromis; species Haplochromis burtoni. The sequence continues at coordinate 344,262 of NW_024582706.1, read as the reverse complement.
TCCACATATGCTCTGAGTGTGTGTGTCTGTGGCTGAGGAAGCTCCCTCCCACTCTGTGTGACTGAGAGAGAGAGAGAGAGAAAAGTCAATGTGTGCGCGCGCTAGTCTTTCTTCTCGCGCCCCTCTCTGCGCCCGCCCCGTCTCTTTTCCACACAAACACTCCTCCCTCCTCCTAAATCAGAATGGCCTCCTTTAAGCAACAGGAGTGCGGGTCGGGGGGGAGGGTGCCGCTCCCCCCACCGCAGAAGTGTGTCACAACAATGGGCCGGAGCGCGATCCATTCGGCTCAGCCTCCGTTAACACAATCGCACACTGACGGTCGCGCTTGTATTGACAGCGCGTGCCACCTCTTTTGTCGCGTGCAGCTAAAACACCAACTTATGGCTTTGAGGACAACAACGAGCCAACACGCCGAGCAGTTACACCCAGTGTGTTTATCACGGCTGCGTTAGATCACATTATAGATCATCATTATAAGGACAGGGCACAGTAAAGTTATGAATCTGTACTTATAATGCAGTAACACACCGTGTGTGTGTGTGTGTGTGTGTGTGTGTGTGTGTGTGTGTGTGTGTGTGTGAGAGAGAGAGAGAGAGAGAGAGAGAGAGAGAGAGAGAGACAGTCTCACACTGATCAGTTACAAAGTATCATGGATGCACATTAGCCACTGTAGTCACGTGACTGAGGACTAAAGTCTGTTTGTCTGAACACGACAGTCCGTCTCTCAGTCTGTGTGTCTAATCTTTTCAGAATGCATTCTCACAATCACTGAAAGTGTGCTGACCCCCCAGCTGACCCCACAGGTGTCCCTTGACAAAGCCCCACCTCCTCTTGTTGCTGCAGAGTTCAGCGGAGGCAGAATCTGCAGCTCCCCTGATCTCCATCCTGAGCCGAGCCTCAAGCAGCCCAGCCTACAATTAGCATCCATTCAGAGTGCCTGGTGACAACGAGCTGAGCTCGGACCAGTTGAGAGCAGAGCGTTCCCAGCTATGATGGTGCCAGATTATTATCAGAGCTCAGTAATGACGGGCAGTGGTCTTCTACACGGACTTTATCTTGATGTCATGGCTGCTGTGTGAGTGAAGGAAAACACCAAGATAAGTGTGTCTTTTGGTTCTGAGCTGACACCACAGAAACACCTCCACACCCCACAGTTTGGTCCATTTGATTATTCACACAGTAATGAGCTGCTCACACTTCTGTGCACCGGAGCCACATTAGCACTGCAGTCTGTCCGAGGCTGGATCTGTGACGGACTTCATCGCAATCTGACATTCCTGTGAGCGACCCGTGGGAACAGGCTCTGCACTGCCATCTGCGACTGAGCAAACACATGGACACCGGCTCACACACACACACACACACACACACACACACACACACACACACACACACACACACACACACACTGACCGACCCAACACCCATGTAGTATTCTGTTTGCAGATGCTGATTGTCAACAGACACATCTTAGAAGCTCTAAGCACTAATTTAGTTTTCATGCAGCAATGCTGTGAGCCGCTGAGACTGCATCGATGGCCTGAACTGTGTTTAGTCCCAGGTTCAGACGCAGAACACTCAGTGAAACAAGCACCAGGTTCCCATCTAACCCAGAAACTTTCAACCAAGCCTCAACCAACAAACTCTGCAGCACTTATATTTAAATGCGATGGACAGGTTCAGTCATCTTTATAATATAATATAATATAATATAATATAATATAATATAATATAATATAATATAATATAATATAATATAATATAATATAATATAATATAATATAATATAATATAATATAATATAATATAATATAGACGGGGGTTGGGTGGCTGCTGGAGGGTCCTGGGCAGCTCATGTGCAGCAGGCTGTGTGATGGGGTGGATGCAGAGACTTTGCCCTCAGGGACCATAACATGAGTGAAAAGAGGGTGCAGCACCTTTGTCATTGAAATGAAGCAGGAGATCCCCATGACAAAGGCTGCGGAGCAGGTGGAGCAAGCCCACCCCCACTCATTCCCATAGAATGAGTGGTGCAGGGGGGTTAAGGGTGGAAGCTGGGAGACGTGGGGTGATACTCGGGCTTCCTCTGCTTCTATTCAGCTGACGGGATTTTCTCCCAATTTAGACGTGAAGAAAGTTGGAATAAGACTTGATGGAATGAAGATCAGTGACACGCTCGGATAATCTGCACCAGAACAGCCGTTGTGTCGGGAACAACCAGTCCCGGTCATTTACACTGCTCTGTGCAGATATTCAGCATCGCTCCCATGTGGGGGTGTTTGGGGGTCTCGGCATGCGTCGGGAGCATTGTCAGGGCACACGAGCATCTGCCACTGTTTCATTACCATGCTGTCAGATCGTGTGAGAATGAATGGATTTGGGCTGGAGGAGAGGGGGGCTAGGAAGGACCCTGCCTGCAAGTCAGCTGATCACCACTTCCAGTGCTCTCCAAAGTGTGAGCGCTGGAGACTAACCTAATGACAGGAAGTCGCCTGCAAACTCAACACCAGCAAGCACAGATGCTTGTGTTTGACACAGCAGTACACAACACCGGGACCATCACCTACGACTTTACAGAGTTAGAGGCAGCTGAGCCGAGCTTTGCAGAAAATTCCACAGTGTCTGAAACACAGGATGGTCCATCCAGATGCACGCGTCACAACACGTCTTCACAGAACTTCATCAGAACTGCACACAGAGACTCGTGTGTGTGCAGACAGTTTCAGCACACACTGACAGCAGTGACTCATCAGGTTTCAGAAGACACACATAAAGTACTCCAAGTACTTGGTACCAGTACTGTACCAGTTCCAGTTTCCCAAAGAGAACCTGATGTTTCCATGTTACATGTGCACATGCAGTGCTTACAGAGACAGATCTGACCTCAGCACTTTGTGCAGTTAAGCAGTTAAGCCAAAATGTTTATGTTCACGGTGTTTAAAGCAGAGGAGAAATCCATAAATCTAATCCTAGAAGACTAGGACACTTTGGACACTTACCATGTCCAAAGTGTCCAAAAGTGTCAGGCGGGCATTTTCCACCCCGTGTTTAGTTCTATCATTTTGATTTTTGGTGTGATGGTGGATTTCGTTCATGTGGGACAAACCCAGAGTCCAGAAGCAGCTGAAAGAGCTTGGTCATGACACCTCCAAGGTGAGTGGGCATGTCCTTCTTTGTGACTGGAGAGTGTGAGGGACTGGGGCTGCTGGGAATCCAGTCTTTCTGGGGTTGCTGTAAGTCGTTGAATCTGTTATAGAACATGCTTTACTGCTCTGAAAATGAGGTGGGATCAGAGTATTTAATTTGGCTGTGCTCAGGTTCCCACCCATCAGGGTGCTGAGCCCAGGCCAGGCCTTTCTTCCATTCCCTGCTGTAAACTTTTCTCTCCACTTTGTTCTCAAGTTGGATTTTGTTCAGCTTTACTTTCTGTCTGAAGTCCTTAAATATTCCAGTTTATTCTTATTTAGGAAAAACTTCAAGTCTTTTTTGACCCAAGGTGTATTATTTGGGTCCAACCAAACCTGCTTAGACGAGGTAAGAGAACCAGCAGAAACTATCAGGTAGAAAGAATCTGTGTTTCTGAAAAACACATCCCAGTCAGTCAGTTCTGTGCAGCCTCCCAGTTCCTCAGTTGACTCATTGGCCCATATGTTGATGGTTTTGGTCTACATATTGTTCAGAGTGTAATGATATCCTCTTACTTTAGGTGAATATCTGATGTTCACCAAACCTCATATCTGACTGCATTTTGAACATAGGCAGGCTAGTTGCTTCATGATTGAAGAAGGGAGCAGCTGCGTGAAGACGCTGAGCTAATGGCGTGCAGGTTGCCTTCTATGTTTAATGCACAGACGAGATTCTCTCCTTTACTTTAATAGTGGAAAGAAACTGAGAGTGAAAACTTAGTGCTGCCTGTGCACAGCTATGTCTCTCCATCCTGGGATTTTCACTCTGCTGCACAAATTCTTCTCTGATGAAAACGTACAAGTCGGTCTCTTTTGCTGTGTCCTCAGCCCGCTTCGTCAAGCTCTGCAAGTCAGTCATTTCATGTGTATATCATGCACTGATCGTCCATGGGGAAGGCGCTTCCTTGTTGCGTTTTGACTGTTTAGCAGTGTAGCTGCAAAATCACCCATATAAAGGATGACAGAGTGTGTGGTCAGCTGTGCAAGTCACAAACTGGGTGCTTTCATTTGACATCTTCTCCATCAGAGCCTGCTGGAACAAAGAGCTGGACACTGATTAGAAACTTTAGACTCACGGAGCAGGAGCTCGCAGTGTTGTGTGTGTTTTCACATGAATACCAGCAGCACAACCTCAGACTGGGACAAAGGTGCTCCTTTCTCTGAGCCTATACAGTGATGTTGTAGACAATAGTGTGCTTGTTTTGTGTTGCCAGCTTGGCTTTGGCCTTTTACTGTTCTGACATAATGCTCAATACAGAAACGTGGACTGCATAGATTCAAATGGAACCTCACCCAGACGATGGGCCTGAGTGTGATGCCTCAAATGATCACACATTTGATTGGTGTAAATTTTTTCTGCACAAAATGAAATCAGATCCTTGCTCACATGGCTGAATATGTGTAAGCCACTGCCTACTGCAGATGAACCTGCAGCAGGATCTGGGTTTCAGTCTTCACGCAGTCTTAGTCGTCCCTGTGTCTGTGCTCATGTTTACAGCTATGCAGGTAGGATTCACTTGTGATTCCAAGCTATTTTTTCTAATGCACCAATAGTAATAAATTATGGGAACGCTTGCACCATTTCCCCTTTTTTAAAAGCTCCATTACATGAGGGTATGAACATGTCACCAGAGGCTTGCCTTGCAGCAAGAAGGTTTCTGGTTGGCGCGGGTCTTTCTGTGTGGAGGTTGCATGTTGTGCCTTGATGGGCTGCCTCCAGTTTGTTCACATTGTCAAGGATGCGAGTCAGGTGACTTGCCATTGGCCTCTCCTGCGATGTAGGTGAACTACTGAATAAAGGGATATTTGGTTAAATGTGACTTGTACTCTCATCTCTAGTCTTACTGATCACTCTCAGCTCTTTAGAGTACATTATACTCACCGACCAAAACATTCCTACTACAGTCCCCAGAGGCTTACCGACACCCTTGGTTCCTGTGGCTGACTGCAGGTGTGAGACACGTTCTTTCTGTCAGTCTTCACAAAAATGGAAAAGTGCTCTTTCCTGTTTTAAACAACTTTAAAGAGCTGCCTGAACTCTGACCTTCTTTAATATCAGATCCCGTATCTGCAGTGGACTTGAAAAGTGTAATGTGGGCACATCTGAACAAATAATAGACCATATGGACACAGTGTTATCCTTGCATAGCAAAAGCAAACAGAGAAGGGATGCCTTTATACCGCTTAGCGTCATGTGAGCACCGTGTTGTGTGTTTAAATGTCAGTGCACAGCAGACAGAGGTGGTTACAGAGTCGGTGCTGAGGCCGCGTGTTACAGGAACAAAGATTGATCCTTCATGTCGACCGGACATACGCTGTAATTACTGCATTGTTGACGTCACAGGTCATGACGTTCCTGCTCTGATGCTGTAAAGCCCGTTAGCCTGTCTGTGTGACAGCAGAGCTTGTTTGCTCTTCTCTTGTTCCTGAGCAGCTCTGATTGTCTTCACTGGGATTGCCGAGCCCTCCATAAAGCCCGCCTCTACCTGTGGCGCAGCCTCGTTAACTGCCCCCCAGGATTCCATTCACATTTGGAAGCTTTGAAATCGCTCCTTGACTTAGTAATGGGCTCTCCCAGCTGTATACAAAGCACTTGTCTTGTTAGGTCTGTGCTCTGCACCGCCACCTTTTACCATGTTGACTTTCTGTGAGCTTTGAAAAGATCCTTTCAGATATCCTGTCCTGCTTTGAAGAGCAGCTCTCACAAAGAAGAAGCCCAGTGTCGAATGTTTCTGGGATGATTTGGCCATCGCAAGACAAAGAAACAGTCTGCATTCATAGGCTCTGTAACCAGAAGTTACAGATTTTAAACACTTCTTGAAGCATTGAAATATTAATGAGCGTTTCATCCACACTGTCTGCAGGCAGCAATTTGTCATCGACTCCACTTTGGAGCAGTGCTTACAAACAGCACAAAGGTATCTGTGTGCAGAGCTCTGCTACAAAGGCTAATTGACTGCTCTCCTCAAAGACTCGAGATAGTCTTACATTTCAGCGTGTTGAGGATGATCAGAGGTGGGCGGGGAGCTTTCCCAGCGTTCGTGTTGTGACAGAGCCAAAGACCCGCTCTCTGGTGGGCGCACGCCTTGCATATGCTGCTCTGATACCTGATCGCTTGTTTTTAAGACGGCACAATAGCCTCTCCTGGTTTACGCCCTCCTTTCATATATCAGCGCTGGGAGAAGCCAGTTGTCGTCACAGTTCTAAACTTCAAATGCTACCTCTTTGTATCACTCATCTCGCCACACCCAGCATTTTACCCACTTCTTCTCCAAAGGCAGTATCTGCCAGATGCTCAGCAAACCCCTCTTCGTTGCTTTTGATTCCCTTCAAAGCGTCTTTCTTGGAGTATTTGTTTAGTGCTGATCGCAAAAATTAAACAGTTGTTTCTCTCCTGACAGAGCTTCCCCTCTCACGAGTCACTAAAACTGTAGTTTGCTCACGACCCGTGAGAGTGTTAACTCATTAGGATCTTTTTCAGACGCACACGTGCTGCAGCAGACAAAAGAGACGTGTGTGGGAGCGAGGAGCCAACAAAGAGCTCCTATGTGGCTCAAGTTGAATATTTACCACGTGCTGGGCCAATGGGTGACATATTTTTGGGAGTACTCATCTATTAGACTGAAGATTTACTACCCCAGCCCCCCAGCCCACCCATCAGCCCCCACTTCTTCTTTTCCATTTGTCTTGGCAGATGTGAAGCAGGCGCTGGCCTTTCAGTCTCTCTTTCTCTTTTCCAGTCTGCTGTGGGGGTTGACTCTTTCGTACTAAAGTGCCATGTGTTCTTCATTTTGGGGCCATTTGGATGGAAATTCTTAAAGAGGCCTGGATCAGCGCCTGTGCTGTGCTCTGGGTCTGATGGTGGTGTGCAGCGGGGCAGTGTTTGCTACTGGAGGGGCCATCGTGGATTAGTTAATACACAAATGTAACTCGCTAGAATCTCATTTGTTACCGCAAAGCTTTTACAGTAACCAGTATAGTTTCCATTTCAGTGCAGCTGTACTGTTCAGTAGAACACCAAGTGTATGTGTGTGTTTGAAGGGGGTTATTATATTTGTTTTATTGCCCGGCCAGCTTCACCGTGTCATTAATAACTGCACACAGACGCGGACATCCTCAGGATCTGTCATCACTGCAGAACTCACTTTTACCACGTTAATAAACGCTCCACACACTGAGCAGCACTTGTGTTTACCATGGTGGCCCATAGGGAAGGATCCTTTACAGGCCAGTCCTGATGTGCTTTATCTAAACACATTCCAGCGTTGGAGGAAACTGCGAGGGCTTCATCATGTAAACCTTAGAGGCTCCAGTACTGAACTCAGCATGACCTGCTGCATCTGCTCCAGCGCAACTCTGCATGAAGTTCTACTCAAAGCCCCCAAATCCAAGAGACACCCAGCATCATCATGACCTGAGCACAAACTGATGTTCCTACAAGTTTGTGTTTTGGGGAAGAAATGGCTCGTGCGCTCTAATCCACTGGTGGGGTTTGAGTCACTAAGTGAAACAGACATGAGTGCAGGCGGCAGCAGGTTTTAGAGGTGCAGCAGGGACAAAAAAGCCTGAAGGATGGCTGAAAACAATTTTCTCCTGGCATCAACTCATGTTCTCCACTACTTAGGGATGTACACAGCGACAGGGCCGGCGATAAGTGTGTGTGCGTCTACATGTGCCAGCACCTGTGTGCTGATGCAGAGGGACACATTAAAAGGAGCTCGAGAGTGGAGCTGAGGTCCACAAGCAGTGAGCAGCACCTCCCTCCTGAATCATTCATAAGAAAGTCCACACACGTGTAAAAACACTGTGGGGTGGGGGAGGAAAGCGAGAAGTCGAAATGTCAGACAGCAGCAGTGCTTTGTGTGGTCGAACAGCACAGAGCCGTGTTAGCACTCGGGCTAATCGACTGTTAATTTGAATTAGAGCTTTGCGCGGGATAAAAATAACTGTGAGAAAACACCCTAATGAACTGATTTGTGCGACGCGCTCGCTTTGCCTCTTTTTCCGCATTCATCCCAGCGGATTTATTAATGAAATCTTACGGCTCAAACAAATCCAATACTCGGAGGAGCAGCTCTGAGCTGGAGCAGAAGCATCTCTTTGCCTGGCTGTGTTTAGGCTAATCACAGAGCTCCCTAATTACTTTGCCAGCTTTGATTTCCATGAGAAAGCTTCAGTCATCAGTCACGACAACTTATTCATTAGTCTTGCCTAAAGGATGGCCCCTCAACTGCTGCCTCCCCCCTCCCCTGTCTACTGCCTTCATTCCTAATCTACTCTTCCTCAGTCTCTCTCTTTGTCCTGTTAGAAGAAGAAGGTGCGATACAGGGAATAGCAGCAGATTCATGGAGCGCAGCTGTGCAGCAGAAAAGTCTTTCAGGTCTTTGATGCCAAACTCATTTTTGGCAGCCGCCACTTTAAAGTGAGGAGCTTACTTACAGTTGATTTTAAGGTTGAAGCTTGATGGCTCGGTGCTGGTTTCACACACAGCGTTTCCACAGCCGTGGAAGATCAAATCAAGAACATTTGCTGTTTTTTGTCCACATATAAACTGTTTCATTTGCTAGTGAGCCATTTGTTCCACTGTGTCAGCCCAAACTCCGGTCCTTCGGACTTTGGACCTACTCGTTGTTACTTAACTTGAATTTCACTGATATTCACGAGTTTTAGTGACCACACCTCTTTGTTACATTTTCTTAAGCTGTAAACTGTAAATATAACAGAAACAGGAAGACAATCAATGACACTAGTTAAGTACTGAGCAATGAGATAAGAACAGATTATATCCCTGATGTGAGTAGTTAGATTTTAACTGTCATAACTCGACAGAACTGTGGGATTGTACGCTCGGTCTGTCCTTCACTGTTTGTCCTGTGGACGTCTATAAATGTTCAACTGAAAAAGCTTCAGCAGTGACATCATGTATATCCACTCACAGCGCTGCAGGTTTGAACCGCTGTGAGGAACCGATCCAGAAGCAGAAACATTTCAGTCAGAAACACTCTTCACGTTTCAAAGGGACTAACAAGGCCAGTCCCACACTCAGACCACATCTCACTGCATCTGCTGCTTTTCCAAATGTGTGATACGTGTGGTGACATCAGATTTATGGCCACCCAACAGGTTTGACACAATCCTCCATGTTCACTATGAAAGCTCACCCAGCGTGCTTAGACAGGACTGGAGTGGAAACCTGTCAGTCATCTACTGGTCTGTACTGGTCTGTGCTGCACGATGGTGTCCAGACTGAACCCCAGTCATTAGCACAGTGTTAGAAACTAACTGTAAATGCATGTAAAGCCCTGTTAGGTTTGAGCGTCCTGCCTGCAGCACAAAGCAAGGAGCTTTCATTTATAGCTGATGTGATTCACAGCACCCGTGTCAGTGTGATGCTAACTGCTGTATCTTCAGTCGGGGCCTTATGTCAGGGCCTGTGCTGAAGCGAGGACAGTCTGGTGTCTGCACCTGTTCCTCTGCCTCAGATGTTCTTGCACTTTACTCGGTGAATAGCTGCACACGCATGCAGATGAATGACAGGCGAAATCAGCCAATCTGCTGATGCGTGACAATTGGGGCTGCTCAGCGCCTCAGCGCTCTGCTCCTTACCTACAGATGTCCACCAATCCTTCGCCCTCCCCCAGTGTGTCAGCATGTACAGATGCTGATCTGTCATTGTTAGAGGCCAGACGAGAGGCTGCGGTAATAAGCCCTCTCCTGCCTGCCCCTGCTCCCAGCCACATGACTTTTGTTGGGAGTTCAGGCTCCTTTGTCAGACCGCAGGTGACCTTTGACCCTTAAGTCTCCACTAGGGATGAACGCTGTTAAAGTCTAACTCGGGTTGTCTCGTGAGTCCCCATCCCCCAGCAGACATGCTTGAACACAAAGACACTTGTGTGCTGGCAGGGATTTCTCCTCCTTTCTCTCCTCCTTTGTGGGAGGCCAAACCTCTTGCAGGTCATTAGTGCACAGTGTGCTGAGACTAAGAGAGCCTCCTCCTTTAATTAAGAGCCAAAGACAGAAGAGCGATGGATGCTGGAATCACAGCAGAGGAGAATACGCCTCACCTAAGCTTCTCCAAAATGTGGCTGTATCCATTACTGCGACTGCCTCACAGACACACAGCTGAGTGCTATTGTATTTCCCCCATTAGCATTAACATTGTAACAGCTTCCTGAGGGATATCATGGATTATCTTAGCTGATAACAAAAGCATCATCATTACCAACAGGGAAGCACAGGGTTATTTAAAGTTTTTAGCATGAGAGCTTCTTTTTCAGAAACCTCAGTTTAAAGACACAGAGTGGTTTGTTTTTTTTACTCTGAGCCTAAGAAGGAATCCAATATGTTAGAAAAATGTACGAAAAGAGATGAAAGTGGGAAATTTAGCTGGATGAATATTGATGTGCAGCCTATTTGGAAATTACCCTACTTTCTCCACATCAGCAGCAACAAAAAACAAAAGCAATACTGACCTTGTTTTTTTCACACAGTTCTCTCTAAAACCTTTTAAATACAAAGTTTTGCTGTTTATATGTTTTTAGATTCAGTGTAGAAACTGAACATGAATACATGTCTGCTTCATCCTGTGGTTTGTGTCCAACATTATCAGTTCAGTGTGTGTGTGTGTGTGTGTGTGTGTGTGTGTGTGTGTGTGTGTGTGTG